>NW_004955418.1:8740223-8791265 GCF_000276665.1 Chinchilla lanigera
TATCCAATATATTGGAATACATATTTTATATAGCATAATTGTACATATACATTCTATACAATATAATATTCTATCCAATATATTTGTGTACATATTCTATACAGTATAACTGTATATATAGTCTATATATTTTCTATACAGTAAATTGTACTATGTTTAAATAATATTGTTTGTTACTGTATTAGGATAATAGTATAATAATAATGTGATCTTGATATTTATGAATAAAAATGTTTATTTTCTGTGGAATTTTCAAATAGCTTATAGCATACTTTCACTTTTACAAAGCTGGTGGTATTCATACTTGCAAACAGTTTGTATTTCACTAAAGTTATCAAATGCTTGCTTGTCTACTTTTGATAATGTCCAATGAATCACAGTATACCATGATTATCAGAAATGAATGCTGGAAAGTCACTGACTACTTTCTGGATAATAAAATTTAAATGTTCAATTCACAAACAAAAGTATGTATTTCTGTATCTATGTCTTGATTCCTCACGGATTTCTGCTTTTGTCATATACAGTAGGTAACCACAGTATTGCTTATCACAAAATTAGCACTGGAGTCATCACAAAATAGGTCTGAATACTCATTCAGGAAGCCCAGCATATATACTTGGAATTTACAACACACTTAGATCTGCAGATACCTTAAGTTCCATTTTACAAATACTTAACATTTATGTATTTAAGACCTATCGCTATCTATCATCTATCTATCTATCATCTATCTATTTATCTATCTATCATCTATCTATCATCTATCTATCTATTTATCTATCTATCATCTATCTATCCATCTACTGTTTCAAGATGCCATGGAGTAAAGTAATTTTGAAGTAGATTCCTGCTGTCAGGGACCTTTGCTTCACCAGGAGTCTGACTATCTGGCAATATGATTGCTACAACTGGAATGTGGTTGTTCTTCTGAATCTCACATTGAAATCAAGTCTCATTTATCAGATATGAAGAGCTGGGATTGTTAAGAAGTAACTAGGACTCTACCCTCATTGAGGGATTAATCTAGTCATGCAATGAATCGTTAAATTGGCAGCAGGGGCTGAGAAAGCCAGTTTGGTTGGGTCTCTCACATGCTCTTGTCTCTTTCGACATGGCATCTTGCACTGTTTCATGGCTGTGCCACCGAGAACACTGTCCTCAAATGTAAACCTCAGCCTTTGCTGAAACCATGTTCAGAAAAAAATGCCTTTTCCTTTTTGCTCATCATGTGCCATTGTGTCTCTAGGAACAGAAAATGGATTCAGGCACTAATCCTAATGCCTATTTCTGCTTATTTTCAAGGAAGATTCTTTGTCCTTGCCATAGAGTTAATGAATGAGGATATTTCACGCTGGAGCTGCAAATCAGCTTGTTTAACACATAGCCATTTTGAAATCCACTGATCCATTGCAATGCTTTAGCATTAGGACTTTTTTCTCAAATAAATTTAGTTGTAAATAGTTTAAGTGAGCTAGCACGTACAATTAGTTAGTGACGAAGATATTGTGCTGTTAAATTCAGCACTTTTAGGTTTTGCTCGGCCCTCACACACATAAGACAGCACAGACCTCTTCTTGAACAGTCAGTACATTGACCATCTCTTCTAGGAGCAGGAATTTTCTCTTGTTTGAATCTGTATTTCAGATTCTATGCGTTTGGTGCACAAACACATTCCCTTCAAGAGTTATTTGCAGCAACTGGTGAATAAGTATACCATCTAAATGCTTATTTTTATTAGTGCATGTCTGCAGTACGAAATGATTACATTTATCATAAGCAGTTGGTGCCTACACATGACGCATCTCAACTCTTTTTCATCCCTTTCATTTGCCACCCCTCCCTGCTCCCTCTACCTCTTTGTCCTCTCACTTTTTACAGATCTCTCCCCAGTTCCTTGTTGTGTATCTTTTATTTTGCTGTATACTTTACTTATACTTTGGAGTTCTCATGTACCAGAAGTCATATAATACTTAAGCTTGTATGTCTGATTTATTTCACTTAACTTTATGGTCCCAAGGTGCATCTATTTTTCCATACATGACTCAAGTTTATTCTTTCAGCAAAGTTCTTCTTCACTGCATGTAAATACAACATTTTTTTATCCATTTATCTGTTGATGGACACACAGGCCACTTCCAAGGTTTAGCTCTTATGGGCCATGGAGCTCTAAACATGGATATGCGTATTTGATGTGTGGGGCTTTCTCTACTTTTATAACATTTCAAATACTTAAAGTAATATGCATAATTTAGAAATGTGTACTAAGAGAATCTCAAATTCCTACTTCAGATCTCTGTGAGGTATTGTGGGAAAAAGGGGTCCAGAGGTCTGGTTGACAGCCGTGGCGGAGGAGCGGGTCTGAGCAAAATCAGACTCGTCATGTCCTCGGCACACGGAGTGAGTCGGGCCGCTTAGGTTGTCCCTCTCTGACCTCTTACTTCCGGAACCGCCCACCAGCCAATAGTACCACCTCCAAACCACGCCCCTAGCCTGCCTCCATTGCCACGCCTCTAGCCTGCTCAATAAAACGGCTGATACTTCCTCAATAAAACGGATCTGTGCCACCAGCCTGGTCTCCGGTATCTCTTTTCACCGTGTCGCCGCTTACCACGAGCCCAGGTCCCTCCACCGGAGAGGTTCTACCTCAAGGTATAACTCTGCATAGGAGAAATCCAAGGCAAGTGCTATCCAAAGAGTGACCAGATTCTCTGAGGGGAGATGGATGATGCCATGGAAGGGAGAATGAGCTGCTTTGGAAGGCATTCGCAAAAAAATATCTCTAACATTGGAATGATTATTTATAGTCCAGATACTGAAATATCACATCAATTTAAGAGATGTGAGCAGGGTGAGGTGGCACATGCCTGTAATCCCAGCACTCAGGAGGCTGAGGCAGGAGGATCATCACAAGTTCAAGACCGGCCTAGGCTACAAAGTGAACTCAAGCCAGCCTGAGCTGCATAGTAAGACGCTGTCTTAAAAAGACAAAAACAAAAACAAAATAAAACTTATCTGAACCTATTTACAGTTTGCACTAGATAATTCTATGTTATGGGGAACTGTCCTATGTAGTGGAGAATACTTATCACATTACTCAGCCTCTACTAAGTTAGATGCCAATAAAAACTTCCAAGTATAGGGTGAAAAATGTCTCTGAACTTTGCCAGAATTTTTCTGGAATCTGAAAACATAATCTCCCCTATTGAGAACTACTGACAAAAATAAGCAAAGCCCTCGGACACAAGGGAACTTGATGGGGAGTCATTTCACAAGCTTTTCATCAAGCACCTCCTTCAACTTTTGTATGAGAAAGGAGGGTGGGCAGGGCAGGAAGCACGAGAAAACCACACTCAGTGTCCAGCTCTCGGAGGCAATGACCCGTCACTCATGTCAACGTAGACGGAGGCCCGTCCTTGTCAGATTCACGTCGCAGATGAAATAACAAACTGTTAGTTTCTGTCTTGATGCAGAAATCTAAGAGTGGCAAAGCAAAAATTCTTCTCTGCTGGAGGTAGGAATGCGTAATTTATTTCTTCCTTCCTTCCTTCCTTCCTTCCTTTCTTCCTTCCTTCCTTCCTGACAGAAACACAGAAACAAAGATTCTGAAGAAAACAGAAGTCTTGCCCTTAACATGGAGGTGAAAATACTACTTATACTAAATATGCTGTAAGACCAAAGAGAGGACTTCTACTTTATGAAACTGGAATGAACGCATATTTTTAAAAGGTGAAACAGTAAAAAGTCAAATCCTTTCTTTCTAAGAAAAAGTACAACTTGAATGAAAAATTTTTGAATGAAGAAAAACTACTGATACCAGTTAAAGATATCATATTAAGGAAAAGGGGAAGAAATATTAAGCTTACATCAATCTTGAGGCCAAAATCCATACCACTATGTTGCAAAAGTTAGGACCAAATAAACGTGAATATAAGGTTATACATTTCTTATATGGCTTATGAAATGATACATGATTCTTTAAGGGCAGACTGCAATAAATTGAAGATATGAGTTGCAGGTCCTACTTCAAGCATGAAAACATTTATAAAATAATTATGAATCATAAAACAAGAGTAGAAAAAGGCAGAATCAAATGTCACTGGATGTAAATGGTGTCAAAATCTGTATTAAAATTCTGATAGTGGCACACTGCATAAATAAAACTGAACAAAAATTTTTCTGTTGAAATACATAGCTTAAAAGTTAACTATATATGAATGTTTCTGTTTTACTCTTGATCTATCCATAACAAAAATTAAAGTTCAAACCATAGATATCCCATAGCTAGCAACTGGTTTTTATCTACATAAACCCATCCTAATTTGGAAATGCCAGTAAGTTAAGTGACATGTAAATGGCATTTAATGTACCTAACCTACCAAATACCATAATGTAGTCTAGCCTAACTAAATGTAGGCAAAGTGAGCCAATGTAGAACTTATTTTATAGCAAGATATTTAATATCTCATGTAACATTGATTCCAGTATTCAAAAATGTATGTCTCTATTAAATTCAATATTCGAATTAGGATTTCTAAGGAATGACTATTGCTTTAAGTCAATACAGCCTATCTGTAAATAAAAAACATTATCAGAGATGAAGAATAATAAATCATAGTGATAAGGAATTCAAGCTGGGTGTGTTATATCCACTGGAGCTTCATTTACTCTGGTGGCTGAGTAAGCATATTTCTTTAGGCTAAGAATTTGAGATAAGCCTGGGCAACATATCCTAGTCTCCAAAAAACTAAAATGTAATGGATAAAAAAAGAACAATTTTAAATAAATTTTCAAGCAACAGCACTGTATAAGTTTTATGAAAAAATGCTGATACCAATTAAAGGAAAATAGTGAAAGATTTCAATACCTCTTTGTCCATAACTAATACAGCAAGTAAAAGTTGCTTTAGAGATATAATGATTAATTAAAAACTGATCAAACTAGGCAGGGTGGCATACACCTGTAATCACAGGTCTTTGGACACTGAGGGAGGAGGACTGCCACCGTTCAAGGCCAGCCTGGGCCTCACAGTGAGTTCAAGACAAACCTGAACTACATAGCAAGATCCTGGCCCAAAAGCAGCTAAAAACACCAACAACAATAAAAGCAACAACAACAACAAAAGAAAAACTCAATCAGTGTGAAGCATTTAAAGATCAGACTGAAAAAAAGTCATCTTAGTTGACATGGAAAATATTTTACAAAATTAAACATGTATAAATTATTCAAAATTCTAGCAATCTAAAAATGAAAGGAGATTTTCAACCTGGTAATATCTGAGAGCCATGTCTGCCGGGTTCTTCACGGTGAACGACTGTATCTTTCCTTAAATCGCAGTGAAAGTGGTGCTGTCCACACTCACTGATTCTAGTGAATATACTACAACAGTGTTAGTCAATAAAGTCATGCAAGCAAAGCAAAATTATAATGAGAAAAAAAGAGAAAATATCATTATAATTGTGTTTATGTTTGTGCATGAGAAAAGAAAAAAAAAACATAGTCCTAAATAACATGGAGAAAAAGACAAATGAATAATAATCATTCCACTTGCTCAGGATAAAAGATCACTAAGAACATGAATGCCTATTGAAATATTAATGCTGACAAAGTGATAGAAAAAACCAACACACTGATAAGCACATGGGTAAGATAGATGTAGTTCTGACTCTAAATTAAATGTTAAAACAATAAAATAGTGCTGAATGTAATTACTTACCTACAAATAAATAAGAAGATCTAGATAGAGTTTGTGAACTTGAAAATGCAATATTATCGAAGCAGTAGTTTTCTCAGTTGATCTATAGATTCAGTATAAGCACAATAATAATAGCATAGTTTTTGAAGATATTGATAAACCGATGTAAAATTATATATGGACATATGGAGGACCTATATTATCCAAGCAATGTTAAAATGAGCTTAAAAACATACAGTAATCATGTTAGTACAGAATTGAAATAGATATGAAGATAAATTAAACACAAAGGAGAGTCCAAGAATAGATCCACACATCCATATTTTCAATTCATTCTACAAAGTTACATGTGCTGAAGAAGTTCATTGGAAAAAATGAAGTGGACTTTTTTCAACAAATGCTGAGGAGTCAGTTGAATACTAATATGAAAATGAACAATAATTCATACCTTGCTCTGTCAATATATATATATATATGTATATATATATTTATATACATATATTTCTACTCTCAGTGGTTAGGAGTCCTAATATTACATGAAGTTACTTTGAGAAATCTTAGAAAAATATGTGTAATAGTTGTTCTGGATGTGATTTATTCTTTAGAGAAAAAGCATGAAAAACAAAGGAAAAATTTAATAAAGTGGACTTTGTAAAAATGGAATGGAATCTGTTCCTGTGAAAGCACTATGAAGAAAGGCAAGTAACAGCCCAGAGGAAAATAATCCCGAAAAGCATTTTTATAAAGGAAATTGGTCTAAAATATATGGAAAACAATGAGGTAACGTATTTGAATATTTTATCTAGAAGATATATTAATAAATAACATAACATGTTCCATAGCATTAGTTCCTTGAGAATTGTATTTTAAAATGCAACAAGAAATCATGACATACTACTAAAATTTGGAATGTCAAAAGGAGCAATGGTAGCAGAATTTCTCAATTTATACATGCCATAAGACACTAAAATGCTGCTTCCTGTCATTTACCAAGGAGAAAGACACACATATGTTCACATAAACATAAACATATTGTATGAATGTTAACAACAGCTTAATTCCTACTAACTCCAAATGTGCAAATATTTATCAACTTGACACTGGACTTATAAAGACTTGGTTTATGTATAAATGGAACAACAGGCCAAATCTCAAGATATTAGACTAAATGAAACAAGCCAAAAAACAGAGACTACATACCACATAGTTGTATTACTTTCTGGAAAAAGTAAATTATAGGAAGAGACATCAGGGCAGTTATTATCAGAAGATAATTTGTGAAACAACAGGGAGAAATAGTTGATTGCAAGCTGGTACAGCAAATAAATAGCAAGCTGAAAGTATGTATCTCATCTGAGATGGTGGTTGCTCCACTGTATAAATTGGCAAAACACATTGTTGTATAAACTAAAAAATAGTGAATTTTCTCATACGTAAATCTCCATAAAGGTAAAAGTAACAGAAATGTACACATAGATGTGAAAACTGTATGCATGCATGTTGCTGATTTTTTTTTTTGTACCAGGAGTTGAACTCAGGACCTTGTGCTTGCCAGGCAGGTGCTTATGCCACTGTGCTATATGCCCAGCCCACATGTTGTTGATCAGTACCAACCGGTGAGTGCAGATGTCAGGAAACGTGCACATAACAGAAGCCACACTCTCCACCAGCAGTCTACTTTGGTAATTAGCTCAGTTAAAGAATTTTTTTAATTTTTAGCTTGAGCATATATTTAAATTAGAAAAACTAGTGTATAACTAAGAAGAAAACAATGTTCCTAGTTTAAGGCAATGTAAAACAGACAGCTCAACAGAACATAGTTTTTGTTTTTAGTTGCAAAACTAACATGTTGGTCAAAAATTAATAAAAACAAAGGGAAATAAAAATAAAACTCTCCTTAAACCCCATCGAAATAATCCATTACTTATAGGTGCTCAGTGTGGAGTTATGGGTCCAAAGCTCAAAGATAATTAACTTCATTTCTGTCGCTTACATATATACATGGAATGTGGTAGGTATATTCTGTGAAGTTAACTATGTTAAATTTCATACGGTCAAGTGAAATTGATAAACTTGTTAAACACATCCACACCTGACAAATCTGAAAAGGTAGAGAGTGATTTGGCAGAACCGGACCTCCTTCTTTCTGAACAGTGAGTTTGTATAGATGTTTTGGCTGCCAACTGGATGCTTCTTTCAAACCGAATAGACTATTATCCATGTCAGCAGCCTCCCTGGCACTGGGTTTCAGTATCTGAGAGTCTGCTAAGACCAAACACTCATGCACAAGGTTACATGAAGCAAGTTTATTATTTACAGCTAGCAGGGAGGGATGAAAGAAGCATAGTACTCAGCATAAGCCAGCTGTCCAATACTTTAGGACAGCCGCTTGGGGACAATGAGGTTACCAGTGTATGTAACATTCTTGAGGGATCCCACAGATTTTACCTCAGGGTCCAATGAGTGATTAGGTTGAAGGATTCCTGGGTGGAAACAGAACAGGATGGGTTCTGCTCTGGCCAGCTTATCCTCATTTGCAGACATTGCCTTCTGGACACATTCTACCGTTATTCCTGAATAGAATAAACAAAAATGAGGAGAGAACTGGGTTCATGCCAGAGAACTGACTTGTAAGCAGCATACTTGAGCCTGGTTTTTTTCTTTAAATTCATGGACCTGACAATAATTATATATTATTTAGAGAAGAAACTGTTTCATAAACATGAAGCCTACCTGGATGTGGTGGTGCATGCCTATAATCCCAGCACTCAGGAGGCTGAGGCAGGAGGATTGTTGCAAGCTCGAGACCAACCTGGGGTACAAAGTGAGCTGAAGGCCAGTCTGAACTGCATAGTGAGACCCTTTCTCAAAAAGACCAAAAGTAATAATAATAACAACACATGAAACATATGAATAAGCAAAGCAAAAGATAAACTTTAATCTGTTGTATTTGCGAAAAACAATCATTGAAATGCACATAGAAATGACCATAAAATATAAATCCTTTAGGTCTTTTAAGATTGATCAAGTGATTTTTACTTTTGTATGTAGATATTCATGGATGACAATATTTGTAAATAACAATACCTTTTATTTACCATAGTTTAAAATTGAGAATATTGTGGAAAATAATTGCTACATAAAGACAATTGAAAAATAATGATTATCTCTTGAAAGTACTGACTTCTTGCAATGAAGATTTCATAGAGTACATGAAGGGAAAATTCTGATATGTAGATATTTAGTGTACTTTTAAATTATATACTTTCTGAAGTCTTGATCAGGTATAATTCTCTTTGTAGAGCATTGATACATTTGTTTTAATTATAAATGATTTGAACCATAATCTGAATAGCATTTTAGCAACATCAGAGCAAGTACTATTTCATCTAATGCCAGAAAAGTTAATATATCTAATTTCAGATATGTATCTTTGGAAATATAGTATTTTTCACTTAGTCTTGTGAAACCATGAATTCGTTCTCTCATTATAGGACTAAGAATCTTTCAGGTCAGATGTTGTCCTGCTTCTGAAGCTCTTGTACAGCTTTCCTGGGTGCTAGAAAGATTCACGTGCTTGATTTGCTTACCTGAAACTGTCAACTAAACCCAATCTTGTCTAACTTCCAGTATAGCCTTTTCTGATCTACTGGACCCATACCAGTTTTAGACAAAATATTACCTTTAAGGAGAAAATACTCAAAGTTTCACAAAAGTAATATATACCATTTCTTCCTTGTTGCTCTTCTACTTATTTGATGATCTCATAGTCCCAATTTCAGATATCAAGCAGAAAATGAATGAAGGACATAGATTCATATGGTGTTAGCCCCTAGCCCATGGATAGTTTTCTAATTTCTTCACCACAGGAAAAAAATGGGAATGATGGGATGTTGCTGTTCTCTTCTGCATATTGCAGTTTTGTTTGATTTTTAATTTTATTTTCTTTTTGGGGGAAAGTTTGCTTTTTGAAAACAATGACATACATTTGATATTTTGATCCAATATTATGCTGCTTTGCCCTCTAGTACCCGAGGCAATGCCAGGCTCTTATTTTATAAACCCAAATAAGTAAATTAGCATAAAGATATAATATGGAAATTGGAAGTATATTAACATAATTGACCTTCATATTAGTCTACTTTCTGTTGCTAAGGGTAAAATGCTACCGAACAGATCAATGATAAATAAAAGAGGTTTATTCTGACTCCCAGATGTGGTGGAAAGCAGAAAAGGAAGTCTGGTAACAGCATTGTTACTGACGGAGCATCTCGTACAGAGAGAAAGGGACCGTGACAGACCCAGCCCGCAGCCTTAAACAGACACATGCTTAAGATAGCCTATTAACCCTGTAATCAATTAATTGCACAAAAGGAATGGACTGACCCATTTTGGGGAGGGAACCTTAAGCTCCTCTTAATGGTCTCACTTGGCTCTACTTCTTAACATCTCGCAACAGTGATTAAATTTCCCCCTGAGTTTTAGAAGGTACAAACCACATTCGAAACTTACATCACCTCTAAGTACTTCAAAGACCCTACCATGTATTGTTTTTGGTAGGCTTTCTGGAACTTATACAGACTGTTTTAGAAGCTCTCTATTTTATATTTTCGATCAAATATAATTTTAGGGATGTCCTAATTGATTACACATAATACTTTAGGAATTCATGAAAGTAAAATTATAACAGTATTTTATAGGGCTAGTTCTTGAAAGTATAAGGATACCAAAATAAATCTTCAACACTTTCATCATGTGTTAGCTTAGCCTTAAGCTAGCACTGCAAAGCATGAAGGATTTAAATCAGATATATAAAATAGTAAAATAGAATCGAATGCTATCCGAATGGTGTAAAAATTATTTTCTCAAATTTTAAAGTCCAAAATGCCAAAATATTCCATGTTGTATTTGAGTTCACTCTACAGAAGCCTTACACTTCTCAGTGGGTTCATAGTGAGTTGGCACTGAGATTTTGAGAAAAGGTGAAAGAAGGAAATCTCAGAAAAATACTTTTTTGTTAAACAATAATTAAATCACTAGGGATGAGATTAGCTAGCAGCATGAAAACTTCCAAAAAGGAGCTTGCCTAAAATGGATTTGGAAACATTCAAGGTGCCCCCTGGATGCTATTATGAAGTACACAAATTAAAATCAACCAGTACTACAAAACAATTAGTTTGTGGAATATGCTATTAAATAATATTACCTCAGGAAGAACAATTTTCTGATAAAAAGCAAAGATCTAGAGAACTGCATGGAGAACTGATTTTTTTTTTTACTAGACTAAAATATTTTAGTTAAAGGAAAGTCAATCAGTTCTAACTATCCCAAATCTTAGAAAATGAAATCCAAGCAGATTGTGAAATTATACAATAAGTGATAAATAATGATGAATGCATAATATCTCCATGCTCTTCTTCCAATAAATTCGGTCAAATGCTAACAGAATGAAATTTGAGTTTTGAAAGTGCTTTGATTTGTTTATTCTTTAAACACATTCCTTGTGTTTAACATCGATTCCCTATACTATTTACTTTTTAAGGGATGGCATCCATAGATGAGAGAACAAAATAAGAATGAATGATCTGGGTGCCATATTTCCCCACTCTTGCAATGCTTTATTGACGTGAAACAATTTCATCACATTTGCTTATTATTTCAGTTTTCTGTTTCCAATAGATAAGAGATCTATCAAAAAACTTGGATATAATTACTTACTGTTTCAGAAAAGTCAAACTTTAACATTGGAACTCATCCAGTTTAGAAATTATTATAAATATCTTCATAGTGATATCTTCATAGTATATTTTAGGATTCACATACTTAGAGATACATAAAGTATAATAGAATTATCCAATTACTTAAAGAAAAAATACATATTTGTTACTTTTCATGGTTTTCTTTCTAAAAATGTCTAGATATACAAAGATCTTTGCAAGTAAATATATACATCATAAATTTGTATCTGTGTGTAAAGTAAATATATTGGTACAACCATGAATGACTGAAGCAATAATAATTTCTGTGTCTTTTCAGTGTTTACTTAAAATTTACTTTGTAGGCAAAAAACACAAAATTTGATTTGTAGAGGTTTCCTTTTTAAGGTGACAAGTTAGCATTTACTAAAACATTAATCCCCAGGCTATTTATCAGAGACAACTTTCTGTAAGGACATTGGAGACAGAAATATCATACTTAGAGAATAATGAAAAATTCTATTGCTTGTAGAAGTCAAGATATTTTTTATATTACACAAATTATTTGGAAAACAGGGGCTTAAAGTGAAATTGCAAGCATGAACTTTAAATCATTTGCAATAAACGTGTTTCAGAATATATCTGGAAAGGTTTGCATCCAAAGAGGAGTTTTGATAATATTGGTAAAAGAAAAGATTTAATACACATTAGCAATATGACTTCTTTTGATACAAGTAAATTAATCCCTAAGGAAAAATAAAGACAATAATCAGAGAGAGGACAGTATCACATGAAAGCTATTCAGTAGGCATTATAGACATTGCAGTCTATGAAAGTCGTAGAACAATTTCACTAACTTTTCCTTAAGTATACTTACGTATCCAGAACAGTAAGAGAGTTCTTAATCTGTATTTCAAATTGCAAAAGCAAGAGACCATTGTCTTCAGTAGGAAATTTTAAATATAGCCTCAATGAAATACATATATAAACCAAACTGATGCTCATTATTGCTTTTGAGATAGGGTGAAGAAGTATGATTAGATCAGGGGTTAAAAGAAACTTCACTTATATTAGCAATGCAGTTTTTCAATCTATATATTAGACATAGTAATTATATGGCCCTTATGAGTTTTCTTTGAATATTAACGACCTGCATGAACATATATATGTGTAGAAGTGAGGGAGACACAAAAACTCGTTTATTACTATCAATTATTTCAAAATTAGGACATTAGATCCTTCCTTGGAACTAATAACATTCAATTGCAGCCTATTTAAATACTGAATCTTTTGCCTTAGAAAGTAACCTGATTTATATAGAATTTCCATCCAAATAGTTATCTACAGGAAAATATTATATTTATGAAAATATGTGTAGTATACATCAAAAAGGAAACACTGTGACCATTGATGATTTTCACAAAACAGCATATTTTTCTAACCCAAAATATTAGAAAGTTTGTACATATAGAAAATGTTACATAGATGGGAGTTTTCCAAATTGCATCTTAGTCTGTGTTGGTGGTACAGTGGTGAGCATAGCTGCCTTCCAAATTACATGTTGGTTTCGAGGGAACAGGGACTGAATTTATTAACAATATTTTTAAAGTTGTGAGACAGGTTCTTGCTAAATCACTAAATTACCCAGGTTGGAATCAATCTCTTTGTCCTATTCTCTCACCTTCCAAGATAACTGGGATTACAGGTGTGTGCCACTCTGTCAAGCTACTATATTTATCTATATTTTTTTTTTCTGGTACCAGGAATCGAACTCACCACCTCGGGCTTGCCAGGCAGGTGCTGTGCCCCTGAGCTAAATCCCCAGCCCCCTTATTTTTAATTTTTAATGTATATTCTAGGAACTACCAGTTACCTCCACATAACACGGTTATTTATTTAATTTGTGTGTGTGGCATTAATCACCACTGCATTCAGGATCATTTAAATTCATTTTTATTAAGTGATATTTTCTACAACCATGTAGTTTTCAGTAAAGTTAATGTACTAATGTTATCTTGAAATAATAGCTTCTGATTGTATAATTTGTAGTGAAAAATTGAATGTTATTTATTGAAGTGTATGTTTATTATTTTATTGTTTTATATTTATCCTGCTTTGCACTTATAACAGATATATTGATAAAAATTGGTTAAATACATATTCTAAAATATAGAATTTTAAGCCTGTTTAAAAATTCTAATAATTTAGAGATCTAGAGTATTAATAAATACATGGAGATAATGTTTGCAATCATTACTTATAATTTAAAAATGTATGTAATCAAATATAAAATTGTGAAGGTTAATTTGGGGATTAAATTCAAATCTAATCAAGCTATCATTTGTTAATTTCTCCACAAATGATATTATGGGCTCCAGAGCAATTATTTCAGTGTGGCACACAAATTAGCAGTAGTTTAAATAATACATGCACAAATTCACAGAGTGAATAAAGCAATAATTTTATTTTATAGCTTCAAGGGTGTAAAATTTAATGATCACTAAACTTTTCAGCAACTCTTAAATATCCCAATAAAAGATGAAAAATTTTTTCTCTATGGCGTTTGAACAATAGAGTCCTTCCAAATTAAGTCAAGTTTTTTGTCCTTGAATGGTGTGTTCAAAACCTCATAGCTTTCTGTGCAATTCAGAAATCTGTATAAATGTAAATCATTTAATAAAATAATGGTTATCCATAATGTTCATGGCCATGACTCATTAAATTAAGACAGCCTTTAGGTCCCTGGAACCCAAGACAACTCAACCGTATATCCTTGATGTTCATTGAATGGCTTATTACACTGAAGGCCATGAGCAAAAGCTTGTTATATTGGAAGAAATTAAAAACAAATGACTTGCTTAGTAAATGTATAAATACGACCTATTTTGCAATTGTCGTTGCTCCTAAGTGGAGAATTTGAAATAAAAAAATGAGAGCTTTCTCCAAATTTATGAAGAATGAGAAGTAGTAGAACTAGAAAATCAAGTCTTTGAAGGTCGACTTTAATTGTGTCAAGTTGACTGGTTTAAGAAACACCCAGATGATTGGTAAAGTACACTTCTGGAACTGTCTGAGTCAGTCAGAGAAGCATGGATTTGAGTCCTGTGCATGGTCCCTAGCCTTGCCTTCCTTGGCACTGTCCCATAGCTCTGCTGCCCTGCATCTATGACCGAGGCATCTTTATTCTGTCAAGGCTTTCTACCATGATGATTCCGCCTTGGGCACAGCCAACCATGGATGAAATCACCGGAAACCTTGAGCCAAATTAAACTCTGTTCCTTTAAGCTGTGGATGTTGGGTGTTGTTTAAAGCCACAAAGTAATACAAAACTTATTATTGACTCATTTAGCTTTAACTATTTTCCAATTTATTCCCAAAGTTTTCTCAATACATTGTAGCATATGAAGTGTCATTGGTGATTAAAAAAGCTAAAGGTCATATTCTATGTTTCCTGAGTTTGCTATTTTTCAAATAGACAATTACTTAAAAAATGAAATGTGTAATATATTTTAGAAATACTATATATGTTGGCCAACAAAGGAACATTTCCGCAAACTCCTATCTATTTACATTTGTGGAATATTTGCCCTATTATGAAAAAAGAGATTCCCAAATTTATAAGTCAATAACAGTGTGAGTCTGAATGAATAAATACTGTCTAGAACAAAGTTTTATAATGCAACTTGCATGAATAGAACATTTTTTGGAAAGATTTTGTCCTTCTGATTCTCAGATAATTGAAATATACAGAGTTCTTTTCAAAACTGTAGTAATTAGGGAAGTGACAAGAGATTGCACAATCATTATGTCTTTAGCTTCTTTAGCAACAGGGCAACAGATATCTAGAGGAAAAACTAAATATATTTGTGCATTTGCTTTTGCAACTTTTTCTTTGGTACCAGGAATGAAACTCAGGACCTTGCACTTGCCAGGCAGATGCTCGTGCCACTGAGCTATACGTCTGGCCCTGTGTATGTGATTTTAATGCCATATTTGCCAAAGTTATCAGGTTACACTACTCAGTCATTTTCTAAAGAGAATGAAGAGTGCATCATTTCTATCAATAGATAGACTATACGGTCATTTTCCTGGCTTGATTTGAAGAATATAAAAAAATTTATAGAGTAAATATATTATTATCACTTGAAATCCCTCAAATTGGCTTATTTTCATTTGGAATAGTACAGGAAGGATTATTGTTTTTGGAAGATCCCTGCTAAATCCATTCTATGTCTTTTGGACACAGATCTGGAACATTTAATTTAATTACTAGACTGAAAGTAAAATAAAGGTAATAATATTATAAAATGTAAATACATAAGTCAGTGCTGTCCACCCTTTTGGGCAGTAGGGACCAGTTTTGTAGAAGACAGTTTTTCCACAAACCAAGGTGTGGGAGGATTTCATTACTTTTTTTGGCTAGTATATTTTTGTGATACGTAAAAATTACATCAATAGCTCAGCTCCACCTGAGGTCGTCAGGCATTATATTTTCTTAAGGAATGTACAACCCAGAACTCTCCCATGCTTTCATGGTAGAGTTCTAGCACCTTTGATAATCTAATGAAGGGGCTGAGCTGACAGGAGGCAGTGCTCAGGTCACAGCAGTGATGCAGCATAGCTACAAATATGAATTAAGTTTTGCTTACTTGCCTGCCACTCACCTCTTGCTGTGTGGCCTGGTTCTTAAAATATCATGGACCAGTACTTGTCTGTGAGCAAAGGGGTGGGAACTCCTGTCACAAATGACATTTGAAATTATTTTCCTATTTGGTGATATACATTTGTATACTAGTGTGGAAAACCAAAGTACAAAAATTAACTTTATGTACTACCAACAATTTGATATGTAACTACAAAAAATTCAATTTAAGTGATAACTGTAAAATCAAATACTATTTAAAAATAAATTTATTGAAAATTTCAGAGTTTCAGTATAGATGTGAAACATTATAAAGGAAAAGATTTGAATAAGTGTACATTCACTGACTAGAACAAGTGGAAAAGTAAACTATATATGTTCATTTTGTTTAGGGTATCTGTTTGCCAAATAATCTTTCTTAATAATGTGTTATAAGAAATTTGTTTCTGAACAACTGGAATGGGAATAAGGAGAAAAGAAGGAAGGGAAACACACAAGATAGCTAAGATAACTGTACTACTAATTCCTATTGGTTTATTGAAAAGAAGAGTTAATTTTTAATTCTTTGATCAATCTTGCATACCTATATCTGGCAATCTGAGCAACTGCTTTGAACGTAACAATATTTGATATAACAATCATTGTTACTTTCCTGTAGTCTTGTTTTTTTTTTTATTTTAAGGATAAAAGGAGGGAAACATTAACAGACATACAACATTTTACAACATATCACAAGCACAATACAGACAATACAGAGTTACAAACAAAGTGGTAGGGAATTAACAATGGTGGTTGTATTACATATTGATATCTTCAAAGTGGCTTCTCATGAAAACAGATATAGACATGCAATACTGGTCAACCAAAGACTCATTGACAGTTTCTTTCAGCATAGAAACAGCAGATAGAAGAACAACCATGTTATCTATCCTGTATATACATACATACAAAATTTCTCCTTCTTTCCCTTCTCTTTTCCCACATCCCAGAAGCCCTTTACTCTTCGGTGGTTTCCTATCATTTCACAGTGAAATTCTGTACCATTTTTATTGGTTTTTGTTATTATGTTTTTGTCTTTTTTACTCTCTTTAAAATAAAAAATAAAACAAGAAAATAAATTTGTTTTTGTAAAGTCAGTAGTAATATACTTTATTATGTTTTGATCTCCTATTAGCTTCCTCTTGCCCTACTCCCCTTTCTGTTCTCTAAGTCTTTCTTCCTTTTTTTTTTTTTGTTTTTGTTTTGTCTTTTTGAGACAGGGTCTTGTTATGAAGTTCAGGCTGGCTTGAGCTCACTTTGTAGCCCAGGCTGGTCTCGTTTTCTCCTGCCTCAGTCTCCTGAGTGCTAGAATTACAGGCATGTGCCACCACACCCAGCTCTAAGTCTTCCTTCTGTCTGTGTCATTTTATCCAATTTTTCAAATTTCACATATGAGAAAAGAAATATATCTTAATACAGCTGTTCCTTGACTTACAGTAGAATTATATCCTGCCTGACCTATTGAAGCTGGAAATATCATAAGCAGAAAATGCACTTAATGTTTAACAGCTATGTAATATACTTAATTATCTTCATGAAAGTGTAGCTTATCCCGGTGTAACTTAAACATCCTCACAACAATTGTGTTAGCTGAAAGCTGGGTAAAATAATCTCACACACAGCCTATTTTGCAATACTATATCATGTAATGTATTGAAAGCTATATCTCAAGCGAAAACTGGGCCATGGTTAAAAATCAAACTATCCTATGTTAAACTGTTACCAGTTGCCCTTCAATACACACTGATTATTGCTTTAGGTAAATGTAAAATCATATAGGATATTAAAAAATTAAAACAAATGAAAATATATATGTCATATCTTTCACTGTATTTATGTTTTTACCTTTACTGGTGACTTTGACTTGTACAGGTAGAGTCAAGCTATTATAAAGCTTGAAGTTCTTCCTTCAAACTTGAAGCCTCCATTTAATGTTCAGATTTGTGTGATATCAAAAATTATTCACATTTTCCTTTACCTGGAGGGTTTTTACTTTGTAGTTTGTTTTTAAAGAATACTTTTCTGGATTACATGATTCTTGGTTTACAGGTGTGTTTTTTTAAAAATTCAGCACAAAGTGTGTCATTTTAGTGATTCTGACTTACTATTTCTGATGAGAAACATCAGGTAATTATCATGTGTATCTGATGAGTTACCTCATACTTCCTATTTTCAAAAAAATTGTTTTATCATAGGTTTCAGCAGTTTGATGATGATGTGTCCCCTTAAAGCTTTGAGTTGACTCTAATAACCTGGATGAACTCTTGACTCTCTCGACAGTTTGCACACCTGCGAGCCTCTGATGAGCCCTAGTCAGAGCGCTCAGGTCTTCCTCACCTCATCTGCAGCTCTTTGGGTTTGCATTAGTCTACACACACATGTAGTCTTCCAGATCTTTAGGAATGAATTAGGGCTTTTCAAAACTACTGTTTTATCGAAGAATTATTTTCTTATTCCCTATAATGGTTTGAGCAATCTTTCATTCTTACATCTGGTAATCTGAGCAATGTAGTTGAAGATAGCAATATGTAATATAACAACCACTGTTGATTTGTATTATTTTGTCTTGGGACTGTATCATTTTGAATGTTCTTGCTTTGATTTGTTTATGTTTGTGATACTGGTGTGCTGCTACTGTTCTATTTCTTTCCTTGTTTCTCATTTTCTACTCTCTTTAAAATTAAAAAAAACCTGTGAAAGAAAATTCCTCAGATTTTTATTTAAGCCTATTTGATTGTCCCAACTGTTATAGAATATCTCAAGCAACTGAAAAGTTAGATAACTGCCTTGATTTGTTTTTAAAGACATCTGAAGGGAAAACGCTTTTTTCTCTCACTTTCTCTTCCCAAATTCCATTTTGTACAAAATTTCTAGACTCTCCTTTATTGATCTATTCCTTTTAATGAATTTTAATTATAAAACAGAGTCTGGGTAAAATGAAATCCTCTATGTGTCTGAGTAATTTTTTATGAAGCATCAATCTAAACCCGTCTCTTATGGTAACTTCACTCATTTCTGCATAGTGAACTTATTAACATTCATACTAGAAATAAGTCCATGGTAAGGAATCCTTGCTTTACTTTTTTTTCCAATAACCCCTTTTTATTTCTTGTATCCCAACCTTTTAATTTCTTACATCACATATTCTGACATTTCTTAGGAGAAAATTAAAAGTTAAGAAATCATTAATATATTCATTTTCAGGGTTATTTATCTCTTGAAAGATTAAGTGTGGAAGAGCATAAAATATTCCTCAAAGAATTCAAAGAATATTTTCCATTTATTGATGTCAAGATTGATATATATTTTCTCCCTCTGGGAACATATTCCCTCTTTGGAGGTAGTTCTCTGGATTCAGTTATGACATCATTAAATAATTTTAAGAGTAGCTCCATTTCTCCAGATTTTAAACTCTAAATTCTTTTTTAATTTGCCAGTTAAATTTCAAATAACCCCTGGAAACAAGTAAGCCTCATTAAATAACTCATAACAAGTAGTGCTTAACATTACCATTACTTAATCAAATATGTCTGAAATGCATACTAATTAGTAAACATCTAACTTGACCCTAAAGACAGAAAAATAAACAAAAGGTAAGAAAAAATTTGAGAAAAAATTTGTATGATTTGAATTTTAAACTATGGATTTTTGAGAAAAAAATTGTATGATTTGAATTTTAAACTATGGATTTTGACTAGCAAAATGGAAAAATCCAAAGGTAAAGCAGTCTAGGGAAATCAATATGAGTGAGCAAGTGCAGGAAATGAGCTGAGTTTGATCAAAGAACACACAAGATTTAAGAAAATCGGTGGATTTTAGCAGCACAGTCATGCCCTAGAGTCAGATCATGAAGTCAGTCAAATAAATCCCAGGCCATCAAGCCTGACAGAGCCAATGTTTCTTTCTAGAGTAAATGTTGAGAATGTGTACCTGCTGCTTCAGCTGGCTGTAAGGCTTTGTAGACTGGCATTCTATCATCCTTCTAAAATGGATGGGAAGCTGCCCACATATAAATGTCTTTTCTTGATCAAAAAGAATAAGAAATCCTTTCTCTTCTCTCAGATATATTCTATTTTCCACAGCTTGCTGCCTAAGCTATTCCAGGTTTTTTACAATAAATACATATTATATATCAGCTCTCTGCTTCCCTAGGTAGTACTAAAATTTCTCCTTAATTAGTGTGCTTGATGAAAAAAAAATTCTACTATGTAAAAAGATCCTTAAGATAAGGAAAATCAGTGATCTTTAGCCAACACAAAATCTTGTTTTAAAGAGAATTCTTACTCTTCCTTTTATTTGGTGGTACAGGGACGATGTAACACAAATGCAACACTCTTATGTTTACTACTGCCCTTCCCTTCCATGCCGCCCTACTTAAAATAGTCATTCCTGGCAGAGCAAATTGTGGAAAAGCATAAAGCTATTGAGTTACATAGAACCAGCTACTGATTACTAAAGAGCCTCTATGATTAGACATTGTTCATTTCTATTGAGAATTTCTGGATAAGAGACGGACCCTTTTCAGTAGATATATGACTAAAAAGTTATAGCACTGAATCTTTACCTGGTGGAAAAGGATGAGGCACCATGCACTTGGGTTATCTTGTACTGTCGTGATATATATGGAATTTCATAGCAAATGGAGATTAGCTTTATATATGTTATCTGTAACTAACAATATAATTGATTGTACTAGATACTGACAACATCTTTTCTTACCCAAGGCACACTGCTGGGTTAAAATAAATAAAAGTCCATTTGTTTATGATAAGTGATTTCATAGTATTGTAGTGATGAATCTAAGTAATATTTGTCTTTAATGATTCAAATATTTGAAAATGATTTATGAATATAATATGTATATCAAAAAGTATATAAATTCTTGAAAGTTTTACTTGTGGGAAGAGTTTGGAAAGGTTAGGTGATTTCACTTGAAAATGAAATGCTAGCAGACCTTTGCCCTGTATGGGAGATTCTGGTCAGGGCTCAGAAGACCAGAAGACCGATAGAAATCCTGCCAGTAAAGACCATTCTGAAGATATCAATACGTAATACAACAACCACTGTTAATTTCCTACAACTTTGTCTGTAACTCTGTATTATTTGTATTGTTCTTATGCTATTTTGTAAATGGATGCCTGTTTGGTAAAAAAAGAAAAAAACAAAAGACCTGGCTTGGGAGGTTTCTGCTGGGATGAAGGGCAGCATTGGGGACTAGACTCCAGATGATATGTGTTATGACTTGGCAAAAAGTTTGTCTGCATTTTGCTCCTGTTCAGAGACTTTGCCTAGAACTGAGTTTAAGGGTGGTAGAATAATTAAACTGGTAGAAGAAATGTCAAAGCAGTGAAATGTTGGGGCATGGCTAATGTTGGGGACTTTTAGCCAGATCTATAATGAGAAGCAAGAGTAAAGAGCCCAGCAGGATGATTTAAAATGTGAATCTGGCTGGAAAGAAACCTCCAGTGAAGCTATGGACTGCAAAAGTAGAGCTGAGGAGATCTCTGTTGCTGAGGAGAAACAGGAAAATAAAAACAAGATGGCCTGAGGGCATCACAAGATGAAGCAAGTCTTCATCCTTTGCAGCCTCAAAAATTCAAAAGCCCAAGACTTTGCTTTTAGGGGCAAGCTGCAGAGCACCATGTTCTGGAATGGTGGCAGCATAAAAAATTTGTTCCTCAAAATTGGATTCAGAGTGCTCAGTAACCCAGGCTCTTGATCCCTTTGGCCAAGAGAGAGGAAAGCCCGCAGCAGTTGGCAGCAGGCCTTGGCATCATCCATATGGCACTGGTTTTAGGTGCATGCAGAATGCAAGAGTTCTGAGTTTAAAAAGGCTTCTATCACAATTTCAAAAGGCCTGGGAGGCCAGGCAGTGTGCCCCCGAGAGGGCAGTGTATAAAGCAGTGAGTAAAAAGCCTAAAGTGTAGTAGAGACTACAAAAGCTTGGAAAAGCCAAAAAACGTGGATCATCTAAAGAAAGCTGCAAGGAGGGAGAAAAGTGGGCCCAAGAAAAAAGCCATGAGAGCTACAACCACCAGAAGTGCCACAGGGGTGGAGTCACACAGGCCTTTGGTGTTCGCAATGTGCCAGAGATTGCTTCAGAAACTGAATGTGGAACTAGAGGACTTAACATTTGCCCTTCTGGATTTTGGACTTGCTTTGGTCCCATTCCTTTGTATTCTGCTGTTCGTAGTTTTTGGAATAAAAATATTTATTTTGTGCCATTCAATGTTGGAAGTATTCAACTTTTCATTTGTACAGGGGCTCACAGCTAAGAGTTTGCCTTACAACTCTGAGGAGACTTGGGACTTGGACTTTTCAGCAGTGCTGAAACTGTTAGGACTTTGGCAACTCTTGCAGACAGACTAAATGCGTTTTGCATGAAAGGACGTGCATGAGTCTTTGAGGGGCCCAGGATGAAATGTTATAGTTTTAATATAATATAATGTTGATAGACTTAATATTGGTTCTTAAGAATTGCTAAACCTGTGTTAAAAAGTTCAAGTTGTAAAACGATAAAAATAAGGTCTTTGTATCTAAGAATTGGTTTAAAGAAATATCACTTTCTTGTTGCCAAGTTGACAAAGGGTGGATTGTTATGGCTGATAACATTGTGTCAGCTTGAGGATTCCAAAAGCTTAACTAAGTATCTCAGCAGTTCTACATCCTGGGGTAAAAAGGACATGCCCTTACCACTCTAGGATGCTGTTCATTGTGTCAACTTGAGAAGTTTAAGAGTTCAACTAAGTGATTCAGCAGGGAGCCAGGGTCCTTCCTTTGTAAACATCCTCAGCTTGTGGAAGAAGAGGGCAGGAAGATGGTATGGGGGCAGATAGCAGATATAGAGTATAAGGATGGAAAAGAAGCTCCCCCTTTGCTCTTGCTGCTTTTCTTGTGTTCTCCTGCTTGAAAATGTTGCCACTGTGCCATGCCACCCTGTCTTGAAGCCAGCTGATTATAGGCTTAAACCTCCACAAACTGTAAACTAAATAAACCTTCCCTTCCTTAATTTTGGGTGTCTAGTAATTTGTCTCAGCAATGAGAGAAAAATAACCAGAAATCGTTCCCATGTTTCTGTCTTTGGCCAAAGGACATCTCTCTGGATCACAGTAATTTCTCCAGTGCTTCTGATATTCAATCCACAGGACTGCCCTCTCAGCAGATGATGTGATAGTGAGAGCAGGAGATTCACCAAACACTCCCTGCAAGGCTACCCGGGGTTGCCTAAGATCACTGTGTCTTTCAAAGCAGAAGACATTGCACTACTTTTTTGATTCCATGTCTTAATATCAATCCATAGGGTATGGGGTGGCATCTGCACCGTCCTGTGTTTCTCCTTACCTTATCGCTGCAAATTTTTATAAAGTGTCTTAGGATTGTAATTATCTTGTATTGTGTTTGCCATCTGTCTCGTCTGGACTGACTTACCAGTGCATTCTTTACTCATGGTCCTCGAGATTTTCCTTTCTCAACAAACCTCTTTTTGCAAGGGATATGAAAATTAGTCTAAGCTCTTGGGCAGATTATGTTTTGTTTGACTATTAGATGAAAAATACCAGAAAAATACAGAAAAAATAAACCCAAGGCTGATATCACCACCCTCTCAGCTTCAGCAGTGAGAATAAACTTTATGTCACAATATACTGCTCTATCAAAAGTGGAATGATTTACACACAGCAGTGAACTGTGTTCTGACCAGTGTAATCTTGGCAATTTAAACCTCAGTTTCTCCATTTAGAAAATAAACGTATGACCTCCAGTTCTATTTATCTTCAGCAGGATTCTTGAGAGAATCAAGTAAGGTAGTAAGATATATAGACTAAATTTCCAAAAACTAGTTTTTAGAAGAGTATTTTGGAATATCTTATGCTATTTTTGATTTAATTAAGCAAAAAGGTTTGAAAGTTTCAAAATTATAATTGTTGAACTCTTTTATCTATATAAATTTTCTTCCACATTAAAAATAGAATGATCTGTCCAATTATGTTAGTGTATCTCATCTAGAGAAAGTAAAAAAGGTATAAAATTTATGAAGATTAATTTCACTAACATCTAATTTCTGCAGCATGGTAGTTTGGGAAATTCAAGTAATTCCTATGAGGAAGCAAAGGACTCACCTAGATAATATTTAGGGCAGCTCCCTCAATATTTCATTGTATTTGATATCTACAGGACAATTTTGCAAGCTATCATCATTTTGCCTATGATCTCTCTGTCTATCTATCATCTATCTATCTATTTATCTATCTAACTACCTATCCATCTATTTGCTTATCAACATACTTACTTATCTTTGTGGTTTATTCAAGGAAACATAGTGCATATCACAGAGCTTTATGTGTGGTCTATTTTTCCTTTTTCCATTGTCTATGAAAGTTAATAAGCAAGCCTCCTTCTACTCTTTGCCTTGCTTGACAGAATGGCTGAGTCAGTGATTCTTATCTTGTCTGAAGAAACACCACACATCAGGGGTCACATTTGCATGCTCTATTGAAAAACAACTGTAGCTGAAAGTGTTCTAATAGTTCTGACCCTGCTGTGAAACATATGTGGAGCAATATTAACCACCTACATGTGTTAGGAATGTAAGAAACATGGAAAAACTGTGCAGTTTTATAAACTGGCAAAATAATTGAAACTTAATGAGGAGGTTCTGTGGGCTGAAAATGACCTTTTATTGCAGTGTCACTGCGTTCCCACTTTCTATCTGGTAGCTGGGGAAAAAAATGAAGGAATAAGAGCATAAAGAGCAGTTGAAATCCCACTGAGCTCATTTTTGCTCAGCATTGATTACCTTCTAGGTGTTCGTCTGCTACTTAGCCATTCAAAACAGTTTTTTTGGTTGGCTGATTTGGATGCTTTAAGTTTATAAAAAGCAATGAGAGAAAAACTTTCTTTCAGTGTGCCATTCAGAATTCTGAATATAGAATTGTTAATTTCCAACTAATCCTGGCTCCCTCTTAGTGACACAGTTGCAGATGCCAAAGTTAGACAGAAATATAGGCAGGGTACTCTAATATAGGACATTTTATTGGGGAATAAACAATGATACAAAGAAGCCATCCAGAGCACACAAGCACAGATCAGGGTAGATGCTGGTATGGCCTCTAGCGCGCAAACATGATGTTATGGGTTTCACTTGGAAAAATCTGTGCAGTTTATTTCTAAAGAAAGTTTATTGGGATTTGCAGATGCCTGCAAGAGTTGGCAGATTCTGATTGCCACGCAGTGGCATTGCTATTTGAAACTTGTCTTAAAACTCATAGTTGGCAGTTCCATCCACAGTTGTTAAGCAAAAGTAGTCCTCAAGTCGTAGCAGGATATTATGTTGGATTAGTTATTGTCTTGGCTACTTTTACCTTGCTCAGATATAATATTCAAAACCCAGAATTCTAAGGAGCAGAGGTATATTTGGTCACACACTGTAGAGGTTTCAGTCCATAGTCAACTGGCTCCGGGGCAGGGAAGAATCAAGGAGAATAAGCAAAGGCGAGAAGGAGATGCTGTATAGCCTTCCATGCCACACCCCAGTGACCTGCCTTCTCCAACAAGCGTTCACCTCCTAAATCATAAAATTTATCTATTCATGAATGAATATTAGATCCCCATGAACTACTCACTTCCTAGAAGTCTATGAGTACAAGAGGCCTGAAAAGACATCTAGATGTAACAACCATAACAGCTCCATGAGACGTTTCTGCAGCAGGCATCCATGACCTGCATTTCTAAGGCCCTTCAAATTCATTTTAGTGGGATGTGACAGGCATGACTCCATCTTTCATCATGAATTTTCACACAGCATTCTTTTTTCTTCTACTAAGAAAGGAAAGAATTTTTGCTCTTTATTTCTTTAAGGGAAGATTTTAATTTTGTTTTTTTTTTCTATTGGTGCTGCCCTCACACACACCCAAAGTTCCTAGACAGTCTTCTGGCTGGCGAGGGTTCCAGGTGTTTCACAGAGCGCCCTAGAAATTAGTTTTCACCGAGAATATTTTTATAGAATCTTTTCATCAACTTTTTTTCCCATTTCTTGCTCAGATGAAATTCCTCACTCCAGCGAAACCCATCTTATTTACCACAGCAATGTTGTTGCTAAAGAAAGGACCTCAAGTTTATGCACATTCACTAGTTTATTTTTTTTGAAAAATTTCTCATTTTTTGCTATTATCTTTTAGTTCCTTTTGAGAGTACCATATTTTATGACCAGTAAAGACAAAGAAGTTATTTTTATCTTTAATGAGCTAATGTGCTGCCCCTATGCCTATTTTCCAGAATTGATGTTATAATTGTTAGAGAAAAGGGTGAAAGTCACATATCATTTTCAATTAGCTAAAATGGAACAAAAAATGTTGAAACACTTTGGGAGACAAAACTGTAAGGATATTTTAAAACTACTTAGAATGAATTTTATAATATATTCATATATAATAGCATCTATGTATAATCTATCATCTATCTATCTATCATCTACCTATCATCTATCATCTATCTATCTGTCTATGCTATATGTCTCATCCTTTTTATTCTCAGACACTTGACAATGTGAAATGAAAGCATATGTATGTGAATGAATGTTTAAAGCATGTTTATATTACTTCTGTTTAAAATCAACTAAACCTAGAAATATACAGCTGTTTAGAAATAAGTGAATGGATATGTAAATTGTATATCAACTGGAAACTAAAACTTAGCAATAAAAAAAATCAATGGTTCATACGCAAAGTAACATTAAGCTCCAAATATTGATACTGAATGCAGTAAGTCAGCAAATAGTATACATATAATGTCATATATTTCTATATTTGGAAATGAATAGTAATATATTATGGCAGAGAAATACAATGTTTGCCTGAAGTGGGGATGGATGAAGATGAGTTGAATGAAATGGTTATAAAGGAGTTGAAGAAAACTTTTCTGGGGGACGTTTATGTTCGTTATACTAATGATACTCCTGATTTCACAATTGCAGTTAGAGTCAAAATAGAACATTTGTGTGCCTTATACCTATGTGGTTTGTAGGTAAGCTTTATATTTAATAAATCTATTATAAAACATAGTACAAGAAAAATAGAATAGAGAAGGTCTTTATTCTTAAAAATATCAGGTTGTTGAATGTGTCTAATTGAGAGTATGATGGGTCTCTCTGTGGGGTAATATGAAAAATCAGAGAAAAATGGAGGAAAAATATTTTCACATAGAACATGACAAGTTAGTTATTTTAAAGTATGTAAACTCCAGATATATTTCTCCTTGGTATTATTTTATTAATATATAAAACTCAATATTAAAATGATGAATTAAGGAGGTATAAAAATTGGAGATCCAATTCTAGCTAATTTTTCAACTGTTTTCTATTAAATAGTTCCAAAATCTTCTGAAGAAGAATGTGTAGCTCTAGGTAACATGCAATATTGAATTGAGTAGATGTTTGTGGTGCACAGTGTATGGAAGATATGTTGCAAGATTCACTATCCAGTGTCAGGTAAATCATCGAATGCACAGTTCATTTCTAATTAGAAGTACCAATTTAGAACACAAGCCAATGTTACTGACTATGTATAATATTATTTATGTTCAGTAAAATGACAACTTTCAAAAAATTCTAAGTATAATTAATGCCAGAACATACAAAAATCTATTGCATCAAAAGTGCATAAACTGTATATTGAGTCTATTATGTGCGTTCATTTAGGTAATTCCTCCATGGATGGAATCTTTCAAAATTTCTGTTGCAGAATGAGAGCTCTTCAGAAATTTCACTCAGCTCAGCAGTTATTTTCCTTTCTAAAAGTATGTATGTGTGAAGTGTTTTAAAAATTTAATGTGATTAACAGGAAAATCAATGTTGTGCTTTTAATTTTTAATAAAGGTTTTCCTAATCATTGTTTAAACTATATAATCAATATGCAAAAATTACTTGGGACAATGAGAATGTATTACAATTCATTGAATCCAGTTAAACAGCACTCTCTTCAAAGACACATGAATTAGGTTTGGTCTTTTTCTCATGTGTGGCTCACACACATACATATACACATGCATTCCTTAAAACTAACTGTTGCAAAAAAACAAAAAAAAACAAAACAAAACAAAACAAAAAAACTAACTGTTGCTACACACATACACATACACACACATGTATTCCTTAAAACTAACTGCTGCTACGTACATACACATGCATTCTTTAAAACTGTTGCTACAATGATAGTTGGATATGAATTTGGCACTTTTATAATATACAATAAGAATGGTAATAGGAATGAATCATTATTTTATAAAAAGTACTTGTTTTCATGACAGTATTACTGAAACACAAACACTTCTTTTGCACTTTATTAACTAAAATGATTCATTATGCCTTCAATAATTTGAGGTATGTAGACATTAAGGAATGTGTTATGCATATAGTCTGCCAGTGTTTCCATATGAAAATACCACAGACTGGGTGGTTTAAAGAGCAGAAATTTGGTTTTTCCACAGTTAAAATTTAAAATATTGCAGATTTGATTTCTTTTGAGACTTCTCAAAGAGCCTTCTTGCTGTGTCCTCAAAGGACTTTTCTGTTTGCATAAAACCATAATTTCTCCCATTCTTTTATGAGGTCAGTTATCTCATTACACTAGGACCACACCCCTGTAACCCCAGTTAATCCCAATCTCTTCCAAAAGGCTCCGTCTTCATATACAGCTATGGAATTGAACTATGAATTTGTGAAATACAGAGTTAAACTGTAGCAACTGCTCAAAGTCAAAATATGATGTGAGGCATTTATGTTCACTTATCTGTGGTGACTGATTCTCCAAATCTGTGCTCTGGACTGATTTTTCTCTGCATTTAAGGAAGCTATTAAAATTAAAGTTATTGTATTAAGGGCTGTGGGTGTATCTCAGTGGTAGAGCACATGCCTAGCATGTTCAAAACCCTACATTTGATCTCTAACACCAGAAAAGTAAAATGTGCCTTAAGATACATTAATGTTTTTCATTATTATATGTTTATTTGTACATTGAGGGAAAGTCCACTTTATGCCAACTCCATTCTGCTGTTTCACATCCATAAATGGCCACCTCCTTAGCCTCCTGAGGGATAGACTGTCCCCTTCTAAGAAGTAAAAAGGTTGCCCATTTTAGGGCTTGGTTTAAGAAAGCTTAGCAGGATTGAGGGAAATTAGGTAATGGAATTGTGATTGAATTTTCTATTCATGTCAAAGCTTTGCTTTCTCAGATGCCAGAATGTTACTCATCAGACTAAGGAAATTTCATCCTACTCCTATAGGTGGACATTTACCCCACTATTAGCACAAGTTCATCTTTTCTTTTACCTCATATATGGAGGTAATGAGAGCTGGAGTGAATCAGTTGGATACTTGATATTTCCAACTATTAGGCAGCTATAGGTGCTAAGAGTGATGAGAACATTTATCTGAATAAAAATTGAAAATGAACACAGACACTGTAATACATTTGTAGATTTCCTTTCTTGGTACCTTAGAATTTCCAAAAGATTTTTTTTTAATTACCTGAAAACTACTAAACCAATAGAAACCTCTGATTTCAAAGTTAAAGACACACAGTCTTCAAAGTTGACTTAACCACTATATGGATCGGTTAGAAGTTAGATTTTGACTACAGGTTCACTACTCCTAACTCATACCTCTTTGAAACAATGCAATACTGGAAGTATCTTTCTCTATCAATTGGTAGCTTTTGTTCTGATCAAAAATTTAGTTTTGGGCTGGGGATATAGCTCAGTGGCATAAATGCCTGCCTGGCAAGCACAAGGTCCTGAGTTCTATTCGTGGTATCAAAAAATAATTACTTTTAAGCTTATTCTATTAATTTTAGGGTGATCTTTATCAATTGCTCATCCTCTTAAGCACTAGTGCTAGAAAATTATGTTTTGTTGTTTGTATGATCCCAAACTTCTAAATTTACAGTATTGTAGGTGTTCCAGGTAATTCTTTTTTTTTTTTTTTTTTTTTTTTTTTCTCCAGTACCGGGAACCAAACTCACCACCTTGCGCTTGCCAGGCAGGCGCTTTTGCCGCTGAGCTAAATCCCCAGCCCCTGTTCCAGATAATTCTTAGAAATTCTCTTACCTTTTCTTTTCCTCGGCCTCACCTTACTGATCCTAATTCTCAGCTGATGACCTTGCTTTTCACTTTACTGAGAACCCTAAAGTAACAGAGCAGAATGACAGATGCCCTGCCACATCTACCCACTATAAACACCTGTAGCCACAGGTTTGTGCCCACAATCTTTCCCAAACAACATTCTCAGTTGTATGTGGTCCTCACCACTTTTGAGAACTCAAAGCCATCTCTGAGGAGTTTTGTCTGTCTTACCAGTAGCACTTTTCACCCTGTACGGACTCATTCCAATCTATTACCTTCTGATTTTTTCTATCGAAATATGGGATCTTACCCTGAAATCACTTCCTCTGACAGTTACTGCTTTATTTCTTTGCAATTTTTGCATTATAGTCCCACAGAACATCTCTTTATGTCAATGTTTTCAATTTATTTCTTCTCATTTTCTTTTAATGAGAATACATCCAGATTGATAAATATTTTTCCAGATTCGTTTATTCTTCCCCATATCACCAACACCCTCACCATCAGCCATTTTTATGCAGTTGATTAACTCTTTCTCTAAAATACATGTCTCTCCTTAGTATTCACAGGTTCCACATTCTTGGATTCAAACAATTGTGAAAAGAAAATACTTGAAAAGAATGTTGCATCATAGGGGAATATATAGACTTATTCTTCTGATCATGATTCCCTATTCATATAGTATTTAAATTGTATTAGGTAGTATAAGTAATTTAGAGATGATATAAAGTATGTTAGTTAATGTGCAGATTTATATGCAAGTACCACTCCATTTTATACATGGGACTTGTGTGTGCTTAGATTTTAGTATCTGTAGGGATTCCTGAAACAAGTTCCCAGGATTACTGTTTGAATCAAGTTGGGTTGTGAAATTAGTTTCATGGGCTCAAATTTGCAATACGCATATATATATAATAAAAATTCAGAAAAACTTTATTTAGCTTTTATTTCATTATCTACTCTTTTTTCCCACACCCATTTTGTTTCAGTCACACCAGCTTTCTAACAATTTTCTCTTAGATTCTTGCTGTACTCATGGTTAATCATTTCTCTACCTTTCTTCACTAATGAAATCCCATCTTTTGTCTTAGTTATCATATGGAAAACACAGTAAAACATGTACTCATTATTAACATACTATACATTGTATACCCTACCTATAGACTTGTACACTAACATGCTATTTATTTATTTGTTATGTTGGTCTGTTGGCTCCCTCTTCTCGTGAGAGTGTAAATTCCCATGTGATAAACAACAATGCTGTTCAGCTTGTTGATGTGGTAGAATTTTTCGGGTCCTTAAATATCTTTGTAGAAATCTTAACAAATACATCCTACTCTACTACTGCTACCTAAGTTTAAATGGCATTCAAGCTTTCCAATCTTCATTACCATTAGAAACATACTTGGTGTCATTTTCTGGGAAAGTTTCATTGACCAGAATTGTTTCAATATTGTTCTTGCCTTCATACTGTGAATTAGGGAGATGCATTAAAATTCTTTAGCCAATAAAGACAGCAGCCCCAAAATGGAGTCAAGAAGCCCAAAACATAGTTGGCTTAGTTACAACCCTCCAGGATCTTACAAAATCCTCTGCCAAGAGTCCTTTGGCTCTCTGGGACTTCCAGATAGCATGAGAGAGCAAGCCATTGGCTCAAGGGCAGGAGGGTCCTGCATGAGCACTGCTCGAGCATTGCATAGAGTGAACCCCATAAACATGCAGTCTCCTATAAGGTGGAGATTATATTGCTAACAAATGACCTGAGCTCTTTTCTAAACTCTTAAAAAACCCCTAGACAAAGAGCCCTCATGGGTAGCATACTCAGAACCCCTCCAGGCTAGTAAGAGAATTACTTTCTTGCCTTTATAGTTTTCATTTCCATGTCTTTATATTTTTAAATAAATTTGCTTGCTTCCTATTTCCTCTGTACAAGGTTTCACTCTTCCTCGCCATGGGACGTGACCCCAGCAATACAACAACTTCATCTGTACAGTGTGGTTAAAATTTTTCTAAGTTAGACTTCATTTCTGCTTTCTGTCTACTCTTTCTGCTTCTTAATGCACCTGTAAGAATCAGAACAATAACTAAATATAGTAAAATTTTATAATGATTCTTTAAAAAAATTTATCCTTTTTCTCATAGTTATCAATTCTTTTTATAAATACCTATGAACTATTCATGTAAACTAAATCAGGAGTAGAAGTGGTATATGATTATCATTTAAAATGTTATTTTTTATTTATTACAATTAGTATCATTAATATTTGGTAAGAATTCTGGACATGAATATTTTCCATATGTCAACTTGTGAATATGACAATTAGGAATATTTAAATGTAAAGCAGAGAATTATAATACAAGTAATCATGACTGTTTCCATGTAAGAAGCTCTATTTCACAAGTGTGTATGTCTGTGGTGCATTAATAGTGTCTTAACATGTCTTTATTTCCCATTTAAGACAGTCTGTAAGAATGTTCCTTCACTCGTTAATAAATGCCAAGAATATTTCTAATGAGATTTTGAGGCTTATTTAAGCTTTTGCAAAAGAGCAAACATCTCTTAAACTCAGAGTATGGTCTCTGTACAAAACCCATGTATGACGTATAATACTAATTTTACTGTCTTATTTTTTAAATTAATAAAAGTGATTTTGCAAATTCACTTGAACATCTTCTCAAATTGATATATTAACAGACGCTTTACAAAATAAGGTCAGAGGAAGTGTTGAGGGTTTGGCCCTGCAGTTATATTAGGATTGAAAGCAGTGGTTTCGCCACTCAACCTCCCACTCCCATCCGGACACCTGGCAAGAGCGACCACCCTTTAACACTGTTTCCATCATTGCCTCTAAGTAAGCCAGGAAGTAACTGCCTGAAACCTCAACAGTTCTACCACAAAACAGTTCAGGCTCCACAGAATTTTTAGCTGAATTATGTGATTTAATGATAATGCAATTTAGTGTGAATAGTAATGCACTCAGCTATGACTTAGAATTTAGTCATCTTAAAACTGCAAGTTTTTACCTTTTGACCCAAATCTAACTTTTTCCTCAATCCCAGAGCCCAGGGACAAATTTCCAATAGATTTATCTCTTAGACGCTAATAAAATCAAATGATGAACTCTTGCTGCACAATAGAAAATAATGATTGGACAATGAGTAAAGGATATGAGTACTCACTTTTCCAATGAAGACATACAAATGGTAGACCATATGGAGGTTTCTTTAAAAATTAAAAATAGAACTACCTTGTGACCCAGCAAAACCTCTTCCTGATATATGCCTAAAGGAATCAAAATCGGTGTGTGGAGATATCTACAACCTCATCTTCCACTGCAGCTTTATTCATAAGAGCTAAGAACATTTTAAAATCCCTATGTATCATAATTCAACATAACCAACTGATATTACAAAATGTTTTCATTTACTTTTGACAAATAAAAGCAACATATAATTATACTGTATTAAGGATATACTTCTGACATAACTAGAGGCTAATATTGTGTTTGTATTAGTATGTAAAGGAAATTAAACAATTATGATGTATGTTGGAAATTTATATTTTTCTTTAATGATGAGTGAAGTTTGCTGAATCTGAGATGATTTTTGAAATATAAAAGAATTGTCTTCTCAATTCATTACCCCATGTAAAATGTAATGGAGATATTCTTTAAAGAATTACATTTGATCTTTCCTATCATCTTTCAAGGCTGGATGTTCAAAATTCGATAAACAAAATTCTGATTTGTAGCTTTTGTTTATTCCTACTGTCCAGTTTAATCAAAATGTCCAACTTCCAGTTATCAATGTGACAATGGTAAACAAACCTTGTCACCTTACAGATATAATACACATATTTGGATAGCTATTCGATCATCAATCAATAACCCTATCTCTACAATCTACTTAACTACTCCAGAGATGTTTTTCATACACTCAGCAACATTTAAACTTTTACCTTAGTTCACTAATAAAAATTCTAATCAGCTTATTCCTCCTTCATTTTTCAATCTTTAACGTACCTCTTACTGAGTTGTGCTAAAGGAGGTAATCCTAGCAGCTGGTGTCTGTGTTTTTCCTACAATGGCATAATAAGCATGCTTTGGTATTCAGGGTGTGTGGGTTGTTTAGGCCCATAATTGTTTTTAATGGGTTGCTCTCTTCAAAATCACAGTTGGTTTCTAAACACAGAAAGCCAAACAGAGTGAGGCTAATAGTAGTTAATGGGTTTATAGATTTACAATAAATGAAATTTGTTAAATATAAATAGTTGCTTGCATTTCTTTTTCATTTCAAGGTATACATTTACTATCTTATACATCATCATGCAGGAATTATATGAATTAATTGTTGATAAGAACGGTGCCAAAACAATACTACAATAAAATTTTACTTTGTTTAATAATTTCATTTTGGTAAAAGTTTGTTTACATATAAAGTGACTTCTATTTAAAGTAGTCCAAAATTAATTTACACTAGGAAGGATATAGCTTATTCAAGGATGAGGCTTTTCTTGAATTATGTACATTTTGATAATTATTGACTTGAAGATAAATCCAAATCTGGTTGCATATATATACATATATATACATATAAGTATGTATATATGTATGTATGTATATATATAAGTAATGTATATATATAAGTATATGTATATATGTATATATATAAGTATGTATATATATGCAAAATAATATGCTGTTGATACAATTTTATGGGATTTTTAAGAAATAATAACTGATCAACTGAAAAGCAAATATTTTAGAGCTGAATTAGGAAGAATCAATTTCTTTCATTTGATGGATAGTCTCAACATTATATATTGATTTATTTGCGTGGAAATAAATTATACACTTTGGACTTCGGGGTGAGGTAAGATGAAGAGGGAAACTATTTCAAAACTGAGTTTGAGAAGTAACGTTTTAAAAGTCCATAGTGTAACATTTCCTTTGATAAACTTATTTTTGTTTTTCTTGCTTCACAAATTTTACCTCGGGTATACAAGAAGTTTGCCAATTTTGAGTAGGCTCAATGATTATTTATAGTTTAGTTTAAAATCAATATATTTTTTCCAGGATGTTTTCCTTAAAATATAAGCCCGGATGTATTTTCAGGGAAAAGATCCTTGCATGTGTTTCTAATTCTTCTATAAATATGCCATTAAAGTATACTATTGCAAAGCCAGAGATAGCCAAAAAGCATATAAACAATTTTTCCACAGGACAAAATGGTTTGGAGCACTCAGGGTAAATAAATATATTTCCAAAATACTTTTGATAGATGTAAAAGGAAAAAAAAAGAGCATATTTTGGTCTACTCACACTTTTCATCTTATATTTTACTTTATTCTCTCCAGCAATTTTTCACAATCACTGCATTTAGTTTTGAAGCACCCCTACTCAAAACTCTTCTTAAAAATACAACTGCTCTTTATCAGTCTTTTCTAATACACTTTGGTGTGTTACTAACCTGATTAAGAGAGACAGGAAGCTTTATGAAAATTAAAATTGTAATCACAGGGCCAAGAAAGTTTATTAAATATATAGGACATATTCTGAGATAGGAAATATACTGATATTAGAAGTTTTAAAATGTGGATATTTATTAAATGCTTGATTAAAGCATTTACTATTTTATAAGTTTATATGATGCATATGCATTTCCTGCAATAATTCATGTGACGTTTGCTGGAAAAGGATGTTCTGCTTTAATGAAACTGTACTGATTTCTTTAGCAACTTGATCATATTAAGCAAGTTTGACTTTTACTTCTACTGTCAGGTTCCAAAACTACACATTACATTTGAAGTGCACAATGTTTCCTTTGGCTACTTGCACAATGCAAATTCCAAGTTAATCAGTTACCTTCCCTAAGTTTCTTTTGATGTATGTTCAAATACTGGCCATGGGAATAATGGTAAATATGAAACTATGCAGCAAAATAAAAGTCAAGACATATTTTTGTGTCCTGTAGACCACTAGCTTTGGAGACACAGAACTAATCAATGGATTTTTCAAGGCCAGTCAGCTTGATTTATCCAAAAACAGTGCAGACACATGAACTGGGTGGTGATCTATCTGTGAACTGCACTGACCATTCTGTTTCACCATGGTCTGTTAGACTAGTTACAAACCTGTGTCTGTGATGCAAACTAAAATAGACATTTGGGTCAATTATCTGAACAATTCTGGTGAAAACAAAAAGTGTTATAAAGGAAGAGCGAGCTGGTGGGGGGGTACCTTAATTATCCATATTGAATTTCTATATTGACCACAAACACAAGACAATTGCTTGACTCACTGCTTCATTTTGCTTGGGTAGACATGGGCTAAGATAATTGAAAGCAATTAAACAACAGTGTTTGAGGAACCATAAGTGACAACTTAGGCCAGTTACTGTGGTGGCAGTGTAGCTTCAACATGTATTTATCAAACTCCTACTGTGCTAGATCCTTGAACGATTCCCAGTTAATTGAAGAAGAAAATAACTATCCACAAAAGAGTAGGAATGAGACATGCTTCAGAAAGTAAGATGGTTATAGACAAGAATTTCCAGGTTTAAGCCGGGGGAGCTATTTAGGTTATATATTGTTTCATTTCCATCCTGTAGCTCTGGACTCTTGTAGACCTTGAATTGATGTTATAAAAGGCATGGCAGTATTTGAGAAATAGTGGGGAAATTGTACTTCAATATATGCATTAAATTATACCTGAAAATCCATTGTCATTTTAATGTAAAAAATTCTCTCTGGCTATCTTTCCCCAAAAGACAAATTAGAGGGGAGGAGACAGCAATATACTCATTAAATCTCTAAGGCCTTTCTTTAAAGAAAGTGAATTGGGGCACAGTTAAACAGGAGGATAGGACCACTGAGTACCTAGAGGAAATGATTGCATGGTGAAGAAAGAATAAGAAATGAATGGAAAATGTGGCAATTTGCCTTCACTCAATCATGTGGACTAACAGAATCTATAGGATCAAATAATTATATAGTAAAAATGACAAGTTTACCAACATTTACCTGGGAAGATGAGGTGAGACTCTGCAATAAATATTTATAAGGATATTTTCTTTGTTAGTGTAAGGAATGACATTGGAAGATCTCTATAACTCTATCAGAATTATAGAGAAGAAGCTATATATCAGAAGAAGTTATATATCAGAAGCTTGCCTATATATGATGTTCTGATAAACTTGCTATAAATATTACAGAGAAAGAGAGAGATAGATACAGAGAGACAGACACAGAGAGACCAAGAGAAATAGAGAGAATTGTTATCAAAGAAAATACAGTAATAATGGAAGGTTTAATGCACCAGCAAAATATAATGGTACACCCTACATTTCTCAACAGTAAACACCTCAATCTTCACATATAAACCATTTAAAAATGTATCTAACTCTTTAAAATCCTAATCAAGATGTCTTTATAATTCTGAACAAAGAGCCATGTGTTAGATTTCTGTCAACATAATAAATACCTGAGATAATCAAGTTATAAAGAGCAGAAACTAATTTTTTGCTTCCACTTTTAGAGGTTTCAACCCTGCACTGAAAGGCCCTGTTCCTTTGGTACATCGTGGAGCACAGCCACTTAGTATGAAGAAAAAGAGAATCAAGCCTTCTTTCATCTCTTGAGGACGTACCCCCAATGATTGGGAGACCTCCCACTGGCTGCTCTGGTCAAAGGCTCCCCTATCTCTCACAGAAACACTGTGAAGACCCAGGCTTAACTATCAGCGACTATGGGAGATATTAAAGACCCAAACTCTAGTTTATACAGTCATTTAAGTGGGAAAAATTATTCCATGCTCTGCATGATACTGCTATTAGAGTGCTAAATATAAATAATTCCTGGACCAATTTGTTATCACATAAAAATTGAGGTTTTACTTATAGACAGTACTAAAAAGTTATATTTACATAAGAAAGTAATATTAATGCAATGTAGAGAAATAAATATCAATACTTCACATTTGGATTGTATCTTATTCAGCTCAAACTGCTGCAATACAGTTCCAGCTGCTGCAGTTACAGTCTGCACACCGGGTGACTTTAGTACTATTGCCTGTAGCTCTGGGAAATCTAAGATTGAGGCACAATGGTTTATGCTAAAGCTCTACTTTCCAATTCAGAGAAAGCCATCTTTTCCCTGTGTTCTTCCATGGCAGGGAAACAAAGTGAGCTCTCCCCGGGACTCTTTCCAGGGCATTAATCCCATTCATCCCGATTTTACCTTCATTCACCTCATCTAACCTTAATTAACCTGTAAATGACCCCACCTCCTCAGTACCATTGCAGAAAGAGACAGTTCTGGCCTACACAGTCATTCGGTCTACAGGTAATATTTTCCTGATTTAAAGGAGTGATCAATATGTAATTACTATCAGATTTTTCAGTCTTCTTGTGTTCATCTTCATGAAATTTTAGGGCACTGTTGAAAAACAAAACTAACAAAAATAAGATCTAGAATTAACAAAAACTGACTGGACTGACTTTACTCACCCAACCTGTAGTTCACATACACATACTTTGTTAGGTCTCACACACCACTTTCTGCAGACTGGGAATCTCCCATTGAAAGTGAATCTCAAGAGGCTGGGGATTTAGCTCAGCAGCACAGCACCTACCTGGCAAGCGCAAGGTCGTGAGTTCAATTTCCCGTACCGCAAAACAAACAAACAAAAAAAGAAAGTGAATCTCAAAAATACTAGGGTCCATAGACAATTTATGCTAAACCGATTTCCTGTGTCAGACATGCCTTTCAAAAAATTGATCTGTACCATTTGTCCTCTGATTGACTCTTTTAAAGACTAAGTTGCAAGACTCATACAAATACACATATGAGCTTCAGGGATTCTGCTCTACTGTAATCATAAAACTATTGTTACTTTTTATCCTAATTATACCTCACCCTGAATCAACCTGAGTTATTGCAGGGAAGCTGGGAAAGTTAAAACTGGCTTCATTTGCTCATTTAGCTGTTACTATTCTAAAAGATCTGACCCTTTTCACAAATCCTCAGAGGCAATACAATCCTCCATATTAATGAATTCACTTGCCCCCCACTGAGAATTAATTGCTTTGGAAGCACTCCAATGGTCTGGCATGCTGAGGAGCCCACTGGTAGTTTTTTCTTTTTTTTCTCTCTCTTTTTAAAACAGCTCTAACTAAACTAATGACCAAGTAAATATCTACTTATGGTACCTCCTACCCCTGTCTATCTGTCCTTCCATCTCACTTTCTCTACCCACCTCTCCCATTAAAATGGCAGGTGAGATTCCATTTACCACTGACAAAACTAATACTTACATGTATTTATATTAGAAAATATTACAGTTTATAAAACTATTTCAATAAACTTGGAGAATTTTGTAAACTAAGAATCCACAGATCAATTCTTCTTGTCTTTTTGAGGCCAATCAGCAATAAATTATTATTTTGAGATATTTTAGTTTAAAAACACACCTACATTTGATTCTATTTTCAAAACTTTAGAAATAATAAATCCATAAATTTCTAAGCAGTTTATGTCATCAGACTCAATTCAAGTAGCAAATAATTTTACCTAATTGAAGATGTTCTTTTCACGGATGAAGATAAGGAAGAACATTAATTAGATCTGGATTTCACTCACACTATCTCACAGATCAATAGACTCTGTTAGTATTTGACATGTGTATATAAACAAATATAACTTTTGCATGAAAATTCTGAAGACACCTGTCCTGAATTTGTGAGTCATTGAAAAAAGGTTCATAGTTCAGGGTTTCCAAAATGCACTGTGTTCTAATTCATATCTAGATGTGGCCTCCAAGCCTCATGTGCTCAAAGGTGGGGCTTTCGGGAGGTGATTGGATTGTGGGAGCTGGATTAACCTGCTGATGAGTTTGTAGCAAAATGTGATGCTGGGAGGCGGAGGAGTGGGTAAGTGGGGGCATGGCCTGGAGGGGTTTACCTTCCTCATTCATCCTTCCATCTCTATCTCCTGTAGCTGTTTCTCCTCTGCCAGGCCCCTCCGCCATGCTGCCCTGCTTTGTAGCCACCTATGGACTGAATCTTCTACAACAGTAACTCCAAGTAAACGTCATTCCTTTAGTTGTAGGTGTCAGGAATTTTGTCCCAGCAAGAAAGTAGTAAGACACTTTGTGAGAAAGCACAGTATGTGTATTTTATAAAATTTATATTTTGCAAATTTATACTTTGTAAAGTTTGTGTTAGCTGTATTATATATGGGTCATGCAATCTTAAAGTGAAATAAAATAAGAAAGCCATCCAAGTACCCACTTGGATATTGAAAAAGAATAAAAAGTTACTATTGATAAATATTGCATAAGTGTAAAGATAATATGCATGTCTGTATGGGATTTTAGTGCTGAGGTAGATTGTTTTATTTCTATTAATATGTCAGAGTTTCTGAATGAAAGGTAAAATTAACAAAACTATAAAATTATCTTTAAAGTATAATCTTGTAGTACATAAAAATATTAAAGAGAAGAAGAGTATTTCTAAAATTAATTTACTATTTGGTTCTTATATTCCCCACATGCAAAATTTTAATATCTGGGTAAAACACTAGAAAGTCCTCAAAATAGAAAAGATATTGTGCCTGTTTTTATTTTTCCTAATTGACTTTTTAATATTTACATTTTTAAAAATAGCACAAACAGAAGTTTGGTTTGCTTTTCATATTTATTTTCTGAATTTCTTTGAACTGGTAGAATCTGTTGTCATCTCCAGTGTATCCATCTGAATAGGAAGATAAGAAGCCAAAATATCAAAAAAAGCTGTAGTTAAATATTATGCTGTGTTTAAAGTAAAAGCAATGCCATATGTGTTTAATTTGCAGCAAAGGCAGTGAATTTTTAAAAGTAAAATTAATGGTATTTGCAATATTTAATATTATTCCTTTGGAGCTTCACACTTTTCCATTTTTGAATATCTGTCTTTTGTAGATCATTTCAAAGAGTCATTAAATTCAAAGGCACTATTTGTGTTACGTCTAAGGAACAATGATATGACATTTCATTAAATAGTTTTATAGCTGAAATTATTTTTGGAGATCAAGACCCTCAAGGGGGTGTTCCAGTTTATGACCGCCTATTTCACTGTGCTCTGTATATCTACAATGGGCAGCATAATTTTCTACGCACAGGGATCTCTCAGTATGTTTGTTTGAGTAGATGAGAAACAATGAGGAAGGTATAGGGTACACAAGCACTGGTCCCACGCACAGTCACACACAATGCCACTTCATGTTCAAGAACTTTAAATGAATGGAAATAAACAAGAACACCTTTAAATGTCCAGTCTGAATGCAAAATCAACATGAAACTGGTACCCATGAAAAACAAAATTATTCTCATTTCAAAATTAGTGGTAGCAATTTTTGGAAACTAGATATATGTTTAGGTAGGGTCCTGGCATAGGATAATGAGAATTGTTTTCATTAGGACAACAGGAAATTACCTTCTAGTTATAAATTATAAATTGTATTAAAATAAACGTCTAATATTTTCATGGAATATGGACCAGAAAGACATTTACGTGGTATCTCAGAATTGTGAAAATAAAAAGATCCCAAGTAACACTTCTCACTTGAGCAATGAAATAGCTCATCTTTCCAAAATAAATGGAAAGAATAAGAACTTTGAAGACATGTTATTATTTGCAATTCTTCTCAGTGATGGTTACAGTTTAATTTCCCACTATTTTACTGTCTTTGGCTTTGTGACTTGCATTGGTCAGTGGAAGGAGACATAGTTGGCAGTATGCATTATGATAGTAAGATAAAACATCACAAATCTTCATGGTTGGTGTCTGGCAACTCAGTCATTATTACAAAGGAATGTGGCTACAGAACGAGCCTACTACCTCACATCCGAGAAGCAGAACATGGAGTGGAGATACCACAGCCATCTAGCACCTGTCCTAGAGGAAAGCCCAATATACAAATTCAACCTATAAAGACATTTCTGCAGGCTTACAGGTATTCAAAGATAAAATTTTTATTCTTGTGTCCACAAGGATTTTGTGGCTGTTTTTTAAATGGCATCACTTAACAGAGGTAGCAGGCAAGAGAAGCCAACTAGAGAAGGTGGCAATTCCACAAGGCTGTAGTTCAGGCAGGAACGTAGGCTGAGTTCACATGCAGGGCTCTCCCCTTGGACAGGTGCTAGATGGGCTGTGGTAGCCCCACTCCCTGCGCTACACCTTGGTTGTGAAGTAGTAGGCTCACTCTTTAGACATAGAGCTGAAAGAAAATTCAAGAGCACATGTCCATCTTTATGGAGATGAGAATAGCAAACTGCTTTCGGGATACAATACAGCTTACAACAGCTATGAAATTGTAACTAAAGTTAATACAAAGATATTTACTTTGCACTCTCTCAAGTTTATCACTGGTAGTATCTCTTAAAGGAAACAGAGGGATTTTTCAGAAAGAGCAAGATGTCCAACAACAAAGCTAAAAGCAAACCAAAATAAACAACGCAGAGAAAACTGGAAAAATGTATATAATACCTAAAGTCTTGTAGGTTTATACCACAGTAAAAGATAATCTGGGATAAACATCAGCCTAAGTGGATGTAAATGTTTTAATATCTTAATATTATCTTTTACTTGTTAAAATAGTAACATACATCCAATTTTAATATTTCCCATATGTATGGTGTAAGCTCTAAAGCATATATTAAAGAATAAATGAATATAAAGCTACATACCTTATAAATGGAATGTAAAATTAGAAGATTTCATTATTGCAAAAAATAAGTTGCAAGAGAAAATAACGAAAACAGTTGCATCAAATACGAAATAAACTGTAAGGTGAAGTACATAAACCTAAATGCACCAGCAATTAATTTAGGTGTAACTGAACTAAATATTCTAGTTGTTAGAGAGAAATGTATTCAGAATGAAGCAAAAATTATATATATATATATATATATATATATATTCTTTATGTATATGATGTTACTTACAAAAGAAATACTCAAAACTTAGTCAAAATAAACTGCTGAAAATACAGTTTGGAACTAAATGCCTTTGAATCACTTAAACATTTAAATTCTGGTTTTGGGTTGTCTTAAAGTGCGTTACTGCCTAGTAGTGATTTGCTTATGAGAAGTTTGCTAGTAAGTATTCTTGGGAAGAGTGCTTGAGAAGTCAGATAGAAAGACTGGCAGAGAAAATAGACAAAATGCAATGAATCGTGTTCAATGAAATTACCCAGGAACAGCAAGGCAAATACAAAGATAAAAATGGTGATTACCATTGGAAGGTTTGGGAAGCTGGAGAGATGTTGGCTGGCACATAAAGATTTTAGCTAAAGGGAAGACATTTAAGAGATCCATTGCATAACATGGTAATCATAGTCAATAAAACTGTTTATTTTGAAACTTTGAAGGCATATAGATCTCGTAGCTTTCTCACTACAGGAAATGTTATGTTAACCTATTGAGACATGTCATAATGTAAAAATACTTGTATGTGATAAATATATACACCTTTTGTCAATCAAACTTCTAAAAGCTGAAAATTTGGCATTGCATACATCACATAAATTCTAATTAAAAATACTCATATTATTACACTAATGTCAGATAAGAAAAGCATAAATGCAAGTAAAACTAACACAGAATAATCCTCAGTATCTATGGGTAACTGCTTGTATAATGCCTTCAGTAATCATAATTTCCAGAATTCTCAAGTCCTTTCATGGAAATGGTGCAGTATTTACTTACTGCTTGTACATCTTCCCATATACTTTAAATTCCCTCCAGATGACTTATACTACCTACAGAGTAAATACTGTGCAAATAGTTTGTATACTGCATTTTTAGTAAATAATGACAAGAAATGGGTCTGCACATATTCAGTTTTGGAACATTTTTGTGGTTGAATACCTAGAGATAAGGAATTTTTTGCTCTTGCATTTGTGAAACTCGCATAGGGAAGGCTGACTGAAAAATACATAATGGTAAACAACAATTCAATAAAACAGGTAACAAATGAATGTATCTACAATTATACCTTCAAAATACATAAAGCAGAAATTTATAAAACTAAAAAGAGAATGAATAAATGAATCATTAAAAAAGGAGGTATGAGTGGATACTCACTTTATTCTCTTCCATCTAGAGGTCCTAAATTTAGTAATATGGGGACAACACAAATACAAGTATTTTCAGAGTTTGACAAGTGATTCTATATATGTCTCTTCCTTTTAGTAATGCTTCTCATAGAATTATCAGCATGAGGGAATCACTGGATTTACAGTTTATTCAATATTAAATAACAGAATGCCTAGGTTTCTTAGCCTCAGAGTGACTTGAAATTAGATTCTGTTCTTGCTTTTACATCTCCTCAGTTTTTGCTTGCAGTCTCTTTTTGTAAATAGCAGTTCATCCTGGTGTTGAAATAGCATTGGGAATTAAGTTCCAATGGTCAGACATCATGGAAACCAAATTAGGCATTAATATAGGGCAATAATTCTGTTACTGGGTATTTATTTTATTTCTGATGATTTATGGACATGAAAAATTACTGTAACATATTGGGTTACCAAGTAGTGAATGATAAACCTTTCTTGTTTAAAAGTAAAAAAAAAGGTGACATGAAGTATTTTTTAGTATCATCGATTTTACAGAATAAAAATTTTGTAATGTCAAGCACTTTACTATGTAGGATCAAGGAGTTATGTGAAAGTATGTCACCTTCCTCTTTTACTCCAAAAATGACTGAACACAAATGAAAAATTCTTTATTTGATTGCCCAAATTCCATTAATCTGGCATCATGTAATGTATCATTGTAATTATGTAGTTTAATTTACTTAGCTTATTAGAGTTGCAAACTATTTTTTGTCCTAACCTAATGAAAATACACTGTGTAATTATCTCTGAATCTGTCTAACCGAGGGAAATGTCCAGGTATCCCCATCTTCCAAAACATATGTTCATGCATATTTAAAAGTAGTACCTGTACAGATAACATTTTGAATCGTATATTTCTAGCTAAATAATCTTACAAGGTGACTTGCAGTAATTCTTTGAAATTAAAATCAATTATTGAACCCAACAGAAAATTATACAAAATGTTTAGGAAAAAGATAATGAGGCTTCATAAGAAATTGTGGTAATTTGGTAGTAGAAATTCTGAATAAATCTTTTTTCTCTTAAGCTGTAAAAGGTGATAATGCACTTCTGCTACTCTAACTTGCAAATATATAATCATAATATATTCCGTAGGTAACCAATATAATTTGCTAATATGACAAGTTTATATTTCTGATAAAGTTTCTAGGAACTAAAGGCAAATATAATCATAACTATAAACTTTTGAAGTAATAAAAACTAAATGAATGTTACCAAATTTCTGTGGAATTTGCCTATATGAACAAAAAAGCAGAATCTTAAGTAGTAAAGAGGGAAAAAACTATTACAAGTGATTCATGTGTTCCACAGCAAAACCAATTGTTTTTGTAGATGCCTATGATTAATTCTGACTTATCCTGAAACTCTTTTACCTGTACGTGTTGTCACTCTTTAAAATCATGGCCTGGGTAAAGCCTGGGATACGGGAATCAAGACAGCGTCCAAGTATAAAATGCAACAGAATTACGAATTTAGCTTTTGAATTGAATTGCTTTAAGCAATGTTTAAAAAAGATATTATTTTCCAACAAAGGAGTCATTTGCATTAGCAATATGTTTGGGTTTTTGTGTTTCTATGATTCTTACAGGCTTATTTCATTTACTAGAGACTCATGCAATTATGAGAATGTTATTTTTAAAGTACTTATCAGTAGCAAGCAGTATGGCTAGTTTCAGGCTGCAGCAATTGTCAGTTAATTTGGCATATACCTGGTAGGTTGGTTCCCAAATCACAAGACTTCTCAGACTAAATAAAATTTATATTGTGAGCTATTCACAAGAATGTCACATATGAGATTCTTCTCTGATTCCTGCTCCTAAATGTGCATGTTAAGCAAAATTGTAGGCTTTAATCTTCTTAGTATATTTCAGCTTCTAACTAATTTCCTGTCTTCTGACACCATTTTTATGTTACTATCTTCTCCAAGTAGAAATTAATTATTTTAGTAAAGATTTATAAAATGGACTCAATGCCTTGTCCTCAATTTTAAAATCTGAGTCATTTCTGGAAATATATGGAGAATTTCCTAGATATTCCAGTTGCTTGCACACAGACCTATACATAAGAAAATGAAAAAGAAATACAACAGCAACAAACATAACAAACATACATGTAAACGAGCTATCAGTTTTATTCAAGCACCTGTAAAGATTGTACCAAAATTAAGACATAGCACATATACTTTTATACTTTTGGTATATTTTATCCCCTAGATTGTGAATGAATCAACTAGATTCAAACCAGAAATGTCTACTTACACCTCCATCTACTTCATCAATCTAATATTTTAGCATATTAACATGCTTTGGTGAAGCACACATATAATTTATGATAATCAAAATGTTGTCCTTGTTTTTAATTTTGATATAGCTCTTTGACATGTGTACACATTTGCACTCACCTGTAGATCTCAATATTAAAATAAACTTTGACGCATTTAAATGGTTTATTCTTTTCTCTTTAACATGAGATGCATGTGATGTTACCTTCTGTATATTAGTTTTACAGCCAAAGCATGATAAATTTGGCTTGGCGAAATTTATACATTCACTTACATTAATGTGGACCCTAAATTTTTGCTTTGACATTATTAGACCAACACTCTAGGTGTGCTATGACATGTAACTAAATATTTGCTAAGTTTATTTTGATTTCTGACACAGAACTAGAGTAGAGGGATCTCCTTTTTGGTTTTACTGCTGGTGCATATGACCTCATTGGCCATTTCATTGTCTTGGGTTAGGGTCATATTAGTGAGTTTAGTTCTAAAAGAATACCAACTAATGTCACTCCTGCTTAGATCCACTGCTCTGTCCATGTGCTCTAAGTCTCGATAAAATGTTTTGTAAACTAAAGTTAATCAATTGACATTTTCAAGGTTATTATACTTGTTTTGTGCTATTTTATAGAATACATATTCAGCAAATACTTATATGCAGAATATGGAATGTATATGGGATGACACTGCTGTGCTTGATTTATTGGTATATTCACTCACTGATCACAGTTCTAATGGGCACATATGCTTGACAAGGAGCAGTTGCTGGACAAGGAGTAGTTACCCTAGAGGGGAGGACCTGACAAAACACATTAAGTGCAGACACATATGATAAAATATACAAAACTCCTTTTATGTTACTTTTGCCCTAATATTTGTCCAAATAGTCTATAAATGACTTCATTTTTAGCTCATGCAGTTTTTACGTAATGATTGCAACCAGTTTAGAACCATTTGTGTAATATCTTCCTTGAATTTTTATTAAATTTTCTATTTATCATTTTTAACAGGTTCACATATAATTCTGTTTATTCATTTTGTATCTGTCAGTAACATTTTTTGTTTTAATAACAACTCTAGTTTCATTCAGTTCATTATTATTAACATCTTGTGTCCATGCACATTTGCCTAACTCTCTAACATATATTGTTCAAGATCTTTGTATACTTGATTACTGCTCATCTGCTCTTTGACTGGCTTAAAGTGACAGTCATGGGCAGTCTCAAACTTTCTTCTGTGCATGTTATTTTCAGTACTACATGTGTACAGTTTGTGTATCTAGTATATAATTATTTAATATTTTCCAGAAAATCCACTATTTTCCAGTAATAAAGCATTTTAAGTGCCTAAATCAGTCTTTCCTTCCTAAGAATTTCATTTCCAATTCCTCATCTTACCCAGTAATCTCACGATTTAATTTTATCAGACTAATTAACCATTCTGTAGAAAGTTTTTTCCCATATCTAGACTTCCTTTGTCTTCATTAGCTAGTCATCTTTTCTTTCATGGATGAACAGATTGTTTTATGCTTTGTATAAAACAATGTACAAGTTGAATTTATAATGCAATGATGAAAGTATTCAAAATACAGTACATATAAAGATTGTGTGAGATGGTGGGAGCTGTACCATAAAAGGTGTACCAACAAACGTGTTATACTTTTAGAGAAAATTTATGGTTTTCACTACTGTGATGTGGAGAGATAAGAAAAGTTAAATTATGATTATCATTAAGAAGAGGTTATAAAGGTTGGATAGTTGAAATTCAGAGTGTGTCCAGGACCTTATGAAACAGAGTACCATGAAGACACTAGAGCAGATGTGCAGATAACAATTCTTACTTTGAGGGAAAATTCATTTTAGTAGAAATATAATGTGAAAACAAAATTTCCTTCAGAAGCCACCTGAAATATTAGTCTAGGGTGTAATGTAGAAAACTTTTCTCTGTAGGGCTACCAAGATCTAAATTATTTTTTTGGTCAACAGAAGGAATGTAAGAATTGCAAGGGCATTAATAAAATATTGTGTAAGTTGAGCACTGCTAATTTGAAAATCTCTATGTGGGATAAGAATAATTCACGTATTTTCAAGATTTTCAAATTAGCATGCTAAACCAGTAAAGTTTGTGCAAAGAGAAAAAAAAGATCTTAATAATCTAAAGAACTTCTAGTCCCAAGGTACTTAAATAAGGGTTATTTGATCTATGTTTTGTAAATTTATAACAATTTCACAAAATGAAATAAAATCTTAAATAATTGTCTAAAATTATATGTCCTATCTGAATAAATAAGAAAAAGTATTCAGAAACAAAATAAATATGAGATACAACAGATATGTCATATGAGTGGTCAAGAATTAACAGCAGAAAGGAAAATGCATTGTCATAAAGTAGTGTGCATAAAACCAGAAGTGGCAGCTGTTGGATTATTTCATACAACATGGTGAGCAGCCACAGAGCATAGGGGAGAGCTACATGATTAATTCTAAATATGTATGGTATGAAAAGATGGAAAGACAGATGTCATAAACTTCTTGAAAATAGATTTTGATATGTTAAAGAACAGTGATTCTAGTTAAGCTTCTGCAGATTGAAATTTATTTCATATTTTGATTTGCTCAAATATGTGTGTGAATCCAAATCATTCTGACTTAGACTAAAAAGTGCAGTTTGAAAACATTCCAACCTGTCTGCAGTTTCCTGCCTCTGGATTCACTCAGATTTAATAATGGAGCTATCTTATTGTACTGGAAAATGAAAGAAGATGGAAAGATGGTTCCAAGGCAACAAGAAATGCTTCATTATTCACTGAACTTCGGAGTAATTATGCTTGAAAAGAGATGCTTTTCTACTGCACAGTCACCTTTCCTGGCACAGCCATGTCCTTTTCTTGACCTAAGGTGCTTGAATCTAACAAAGATGAATGTGTTCCCATTTTGAAACTCTACTGATGAGCTTTGTGCTGGGAAATTTCAGTGTGGCAAATCTCACTTCTTACAATCCTTACTCTTTACAGTCCTCACTCTTTACTTGTTTTAACATATATCATTTTATCTCCATTTGACACATGATTTTTTTTAAAAAATTTCACTCTTTAGTTAGCATATGGCCCACATGAGTTTTATGAAAAAGTAATAGGATCATCAGAGTGTTTAATTAGGTCAAGTCAATTTTCTCTTCTTCTTAAACCAAGGACATCATTATTAGAAAGTGCCTAACGCGATACAGGATTTCAAAAGCCGCACAATCAATGGATCCTCTATTGTCATGAAATAATAGGACTGAAGCTTAATTACATTTCAAAAATGAATAGCAAAAATATCTTGAGGTAGAATAGTCTTTTATCACAGGTTTTTGTAGGTCAAAATTTATAAAAGCAGAGATAAAAATCAGTCGATTTTCTGTGAATGTTTTGTGTGTATTGTAGCCTCATCAGTCCTTTGCTGTAAAGGGCTATAATGATGTGATAGTTCAATATTGTGGAGTCATTATGACTTCAAATGGATAGAAGATATTTGATTTTAAGTGATAGTTTCTTGTTACTTTATCCCTGAAGAAGGCTTCCTTCACCTAAAACTTTTCTCACTATAGTCTTCTCAAAATTTCATTTCTATGCATTTCTTCTATTGTAGAAATTTGAAATAATACATTGCATATTCTTAGGGGTTTTTTCGTTTTCGGTTTTGTTTTTTTTCCGGTACCGGGAATCGAACTCACGACCTTGCACTTGCCAGGCAGGCTCTGTGCCGCTGAGCTAAATCCCCAGCTCCCATTGCATATACTTTCAATATATAATAAAGCGTATACAGACATCATTTTCAAGAACCCAGCAACAATTCAATCCACTGAGTATAATTTTCTACATTAATATAATTTAATGTTCCTGGCATAGCTACTGCAATTTAATATCTGTAGTATTACAGATAAAATCTGATATAGACCCTCTTATTTTTTCTGTACACTTACCTGAAATATCTAACTTGCTGTATCTATATAATATCTATATTATATACATTAAATTCTATCTAGATGCTCATGTTGTACAGATGTATATACTAAAGAATAACAAATCTCTCTGTGTGTGTGCGCTCACGTATTTAGCAGGAAAATTGAGAGAGAATGAATGACTGAAAACTTGAATTTAGTCCCTCCTGTGATGTTTCACTTGAACATTTTAATCCAAATAGCAATGAACATCTCACTGGAGGGAAATAAGAAAAGAAGTGAAGGTTCTTGTCTGTGACCTAATGGGCGAAGCCTGGTCAGGTTTCTGTATATACGGCAAAATCTATTCAGTGATTCGTGCTACAGCTGGAGTTAATTCCTCCAAATGGTGGTGCTTCTCAAGTGGCGGAGGGATCTGGAGCTTATGCCTCAGCTTTATTGGAAAAGTCCAACTCTCTCTTAAAAATAAAAAGAGATAAAGAAGAA
>NW_004955418.1:8791970-8813693 GCF_000276665.1 Chinchilla lanigera
TTTACATCTGTATAAAAATTTTGTGGTTCAAAATAAGAGTAACGCCATGAGATAACTTAAGAAATCAATTTTCTTCTTCTCTATCAGGTTAATAATATCTGTTCGTTATTGCGAGTTGATCAAGTCTGTAACCTCCTGAACTGGTTTATGGCAAACGCTAGATAGCAAGAGGTGAATGGGATGATTTCAGGGCTCCAGGAGGATATAAGCCCTCTCACAGAATTTGAGATTCTCTTGGGACCAAGACCAAGACCTTCTCTGGGTGGTAATTATTTATTAGGTTATCAGAAGAAGGGAGGGAGTACTCAAGAAGGTCAGAACTACTGAAGAACTTCTTCAAGTAAGGTATTAAATTAATCCTTAATAAGGATTTAATTAATCTACCCAGGAGTGAGATGCCTGAGGCTACAAACTTTATCTAGTTGGGATGGGATCCAGGTGTCCTTGGCTGTGATCTTGTCTTATCTTTTGAGGCTTTCTGGCTGCATCTGCCTTTATAGGCTTTAGTAGGGACTAGTGACTCACAGAAGTCTACTTACTACGAGTCCACTGCCCATCTCCAGACGAGGAGCCTAGACCTTGGACAGACTCACAAATAAACATGGAAAGCCAACTGGTTAATTTAAATTCTTATCAGGATGCTTCACAGTGGTCTCCATCATTTATCTTGTACTTTACAACCCTAAAGAGCAAGCAAGTATTTCATCTTAAACAATAAGATCAGCAAGCCTTTTAATTTTTCTACTCCCACAGTAATACAACTTTCTGTGGTCAATTAAAGAAACAAAACTGTCCCCATTAAGTAATTCAGAAAGCCGAGTGTCATACAATAATCAAAATTTCAAACAGATTTTACAGCAAATGCTAATACAGTCTTTGAATGAGGCTGAATGTTGGCCAAAGTCTGTTTTCTTTGGCCACAGAAGCCTCTTGATTAAAATTACTTCGTGTTTAAATGACCTCAGGTGAAAAGTCTGTATCTTACCCCCAACTCATACATATTTGTCACAACAGAGTCCCCATTTTTCTACTTCCCTGACTATCTCTTTTTTGTTTCCTTAAAAGTCATAGCTCCCAGCACTTTGCCCATAAACCATAGAAACCCACTGCAAGTCTGTTAGATACTCCAATCAGGCCATTTAGGTAAAGGGTCATTAACTGCCTTCCACACTCAAAAACAATCCACAAGAGTGTCTAACAATTTTTCCTCAGCATCTAAAAACTTTCCAGCCTCCTGAAAAAGATGGTCCCTGTGTCCTCTCTAAACTACTGAGTGCTTTAATGAGTTTAAGAAAATTTGGCACAAAATTATGCATCGTGGTCTGTACCAGCACACACCTTAGAATGTACCAGCATTGATTCCTGTGTTTCATGTGAAATCACACTGGAAGAACTCCATGTTAATTTGTTATGTACATATATGGAAACAGAATTAAAAGATTAATTATATTAAAATAAAATGCAAAATTTCTTCAAAAATGTCTTGAAACCTTTTACAAAATCATGTAAAAGAATTATTTAAAATTTTAAAAGAAATGTATTTCATAGTTATACTGAATATCCCGCCTGTATTTTCAAGAGCTCAGGTATTTCAATTATGTTTATGAAATTTGACCAAATTTCACTTTTACCACTTTTTTCTCAGAAACTTTGTAGTTTTATTTCTCAACTTTGATTCATGACATATTCAAGGCAAGTTTTGCATGTGTTCATATATGTGAATATGTGTTTATTTTTCTCTGGGGTCAAACTGTTACTATTTGACTTAGTTTACTGTTTCTATCTGTCATATTTTTTCTGAACTTTTTAAAAGTCAGTTACACATCTACACTCCATCCAGATTTTGGACTACCGCCTAATCGCTCCATCCCTCTTCTGAAGGCCTCCTCTCTTTCTCATATTTCCCAGCCAGAACAGCCCCAGCACAATTTCACTGCCATTGCGAAGATTGCAGATTATGAATGCTGATGCTATTTGTACTCTCAGAATAGACCTCAGAGCTCCAGCATAACAACACCTATAAGGTGAAATGTTGTGACTGAACTATGAAGAATCTGGCTTTACCATGTACTCACTGGGGGTCAGGTATTTCAATGTGGGGTTTGACAGAGTAAAGATTCTTAGGGTTGACTGATGATAGGACGCAGGAACAGGAAGATAAGATAAATTGCTTTGCCTCCTTTCTTCCTACTAAAACTGAAGGGACAGTAGAATTTCAGTCCTACTGGAAATGGCCTGTGAATTGAAGCAATTGTTTGTGAACCTGGCCAGTTCAATAAGGCAGCCTCTGGGAATTTCTGTCTCTTCCCTCTGCTACACCTGCCCTCTACTCTCATGCCTGTTTAACTGAAAAATTTCAACACCTACCCAACAAGTGGTAGCACAAATGTCTTTTTCTCTTGCTCTACTTTACAGGTATTTGGGAATCGGTAAGATTGGTAGGAGGAAAGTCATTCACTAAAAAGAAACAAGGGAAGATAGATTTCATCCTTGACTTCCTTTCCAGCTGAAAAGCAAATAAAATTGCCCTGTGGTGGAAAAAGGAAGATAATAACCCCCGATAAGCAGCAATATCCTTCAGACATATAGATGAAACATAGGCAGTAGGAAAATGCTATGCATATGTCCTCCAATGATCATGTATTGAAAATCGTGTCCCCAGTGCAAAAGTTTTGACAAGAAAGATTTTCAAGAGATAAATAGCTCAAGAATTGCTTAATGTCATTATCACAGGAGTGGGTTTGCTAGTAATTACAAGAGTAAGCTTTACAAAAGTGCATTTAGCCACCTCTTGCTCTCCTGCATTCTCTCAGGCTTCCCCTTACACCAGGGTGCTACACAGCGTGCAGTTCCCTGCCAGATGTGAGTTCTTTGCTCGTGGACTTTTCAGGCTCCAATGTTTTAATAAATTCTTTTCTAGTCCTTATAAAGTCTCCAGTTTGAGATATCCATTCATAGCAGGGAAAAAAATGCATAAAGACATATCAAAATGCTGCTATGTATGACTACTCTGGCTTATTTTAATTACAAAGGTATTAGCATAACTGGACTACTTCAGTTGATAGTGAAATTCTGGAGGACAGAGTGACAGGTAAATGGCAGCTGCTGGGCATTTTAAAGGCCACAGTGAAACTGGAGGGTTTTTACCGCAGCGTAGAAAAAGATTCTCCTATTCTTGCTGCTTCAGAGAGCCTGTGTTCCCGTGTGCTGCCAGGCCCTAGCAGACCAAACAGGGAACACCTAGCATGGTGAGAGGCAGCCAAAGACACGTGGGTTATTCTCAGGTCAACTGAACCGCATATTTTTCAGGAGTGGAGACAGCAACAATACTCGAAACAACAGAAATGGTATATAAAGACTTAGGTTCAAACTGTCCAAATAGAGGAGAAGATTAGAGAGGAGTGTGGGTCTGAATTCCCTTACCATTTACGTGTATTGCTCACTGAATGCACACTGACCCCTTAAGATTCTCTGTGATCATTCCCCCCAAGGAAAGGATTTTGGTCTGGTTTACAGATAAAGAGACATGATAGTTTGACATCAGTCAGAAGGACACTGTTTCTGTATTACAACTCCATTCATAATCGCCATAGAGGACAGCAGAGTCAGAAAATTATTCAGGAGAGCGTGTCTTGAGCATAAAACTCAGTTGTCTGTTCCATAGAGAGAGAGAGGCAGCCTGAGGCATAAAGACAGACTCCTCTGCTGTGATGAATAATTGGATAAAGTTGTCAATAGACTGGAAAATACCGGCAAGGTCCCAGATTCCCTGGAACAAATCTATACAGATGAATTTGAAACTGAGGAATGTGTGTTCTGATCTGTTTGTCTCATTTCTATGTCTATGATGAGACATTTATTCAAAGAGGACCTCACAGTCCTCAGAAAGTGCATGCCCATATTATGCATGTCCAGTATGATGTTGTCCTGGTCCTTCATGGAAAAGAGCATACATTAGCCCACTAATAGCGTCTTCTCTCAGCAAAATTGAGGCAGCCATTAGATTTCCAAGTCTGTAACATCAGAGACTGATTCTGTGGCTCTAGTGATTCCTCAGCAATACAAGGATCTAAGTACAGGACTGTTAGACTGGATACCTAGCAATCTGCAGAGTGCAAGGTGATATCCACTCGTATGTCAAAGTGATTATCTTTGGGAGCCCCCTGGGAGATTGGTGGAGCACACTGCTCGGTGTGTCTGGGTTCAACCAGGGGCATGGTATTTGGGTCTATGTCTGCAGTGTTTCTCTGCTGTGTTTCTGCTTCCCAGGCCAGGATGCTCTGGGCTTGGACCCTGTCAATCCTGAACTGAATCCCCAGAAACCATGAACCAAGTTAAACCTCTCATACCTAAGTTATGGCTCTCAGATATTTTGTCTCAGGGACAACAAAGATGACTAATAAAGGCAGCTACATGACCTTATTAAAAGAAGTGTTTGTTTTTTCTTTCTTTGACATGGAAACATTGAGCAATATGACCATTGCAGGGCTTATACAATGGCAGGCACATCCATATTATATCAGAGAACACTACCACAGTTTAACGAGCATATCTATTGCAAGGAAGGTACATTAAGTCATGACAGAAGATTCACTGATTTTGCCTTTTTACTCAAAATACTGGGAGCAGCAGAATTATTGTTCATGGCATAGATTAGGTTGCAGCTTCAGGCACTATGTAGCTTATTTGGATATATTCTTACAGGTTGTTGTGTAAGCAGCTAACTAACACCCAAGGTGTAGTGATGAGTCCTCAAGACTTAAAATACACTAGTTTAGAAGTAACATTGCTTTTACTTATCGTTTTCACCAGCTCATCTTTGAAATGTGGATTCTGCTGTAGTACGTGGCCTGTTTCCCAAATAAGGAAATACATTTCTGCCAGGAGATACAGTAAAAATTCTGCTAGTTGGAAACTGTCACTACCAACTGACTATTTAGGAACTTTTCATCACTTTAATTTATCAGACAACTGCAAGAGTGAATTGGCATATCCACCCTGATGTTCATGAAAAAATGTGTTATTGCAGAATCTATGAAGAAAGAGTATGCAAGCAGCCTCTCTGATTTACTTGGGATATAAGCATTAATAAATTTAAATAGCATTGACTCTGTACAACAATTTTGGTATGGCCATTTTCACAGTGTTGGTTCTTCCTATCTATGAGCAAGGAATATCTTTCCACTTTCTGATATCCTCTTTGATCTCTTTTTTTGGAGTAGTATAATTTTCACTGTATTATACTTCTTTTGTTAGATTGATTCCTAAGTATTTCATCTTTTTAGATGCTGTTGTGAAAGGTGTGGTTTCTCTAACTTCTCTTAGTCTGTTTGTTGCTTGTGTACAGGAATACTATTGATTTTTGAGTGTTAACTTTGTATCCAGCTACGTTACCAAATTTGGTTGTTAAATCCATGAGCCTTTTGGTAGAGTTTTGGGGGTCTTCTATGTAGAGTATCATGTCATCTGCAAATAATGATAATTTCACTTCTTCCTTTCTTATCCTTATTCCTTTTATTTCTCTCTCTTGTCCAATTGCTCTAGCCAATACTTCCAGAACTATATTGAATAGAAGTGGTGACAGTGGACATCCTTGTCTTGTTCCTGATTTTAAAGTGAAAGCTTTCAATTTTTGACCATTTAGTATGATGTTAGCTGTTTTATCGAAGAATTGTTTTCTTATTCCCTATAATGGTTTAAGTAATCTTTCACCCTTACATCTGGTAATCTGAGCAATGTAGTTGTGGATAGCGATATGTCATGTAACAACCACTGTTGATTTGTATTATTTTATCTTAAGAACCTGAATCACTTTAAATGTTCTTGCTTTGATTTGTTTATGTTTGTGATACTGGTATGCTGCTACTGTTCTATTTCTTTGTTTGTTTGTTTTTCATTTACTACCCTCTTTAAAATTAAAAAAATGTAAATAGCAAATTACAGAACCTCTGTCTTTGACATAAATGGAGGGTTTAAGATGGATGGGAAAAAAACAATGAGACACTGAAGCAAATAAGCAACACAAATTTGAAGAGCTCCCCTAGATATGATGAAGAGAGAAGACAGATGGAAAGTAAAGAAATAAAAAAGAAAGTTCAGTATTGTTCAAAAACCAACTACAGTGTGAGGACAAGAGTTTTGCCAAAATTCCTTGACTGGGCTCATTTTCAGTGATTCCAACTATCCCTTATTGTAAAAGCTGCATGCTCCTCCCTTTTGAAAATTGTAAGATGCAGATACTAGAAAACATGCACAAGGAACCATAAGGTGCTCAGATTATGAATTATCTTACATCATCTGGGCACTTCCCGATATTCGCTCCCTCAGATGGGCTGCTTGGTCTGCTTCGTGACCAGACAGGAGATTATTGCTATTTAGTGGAACTGAAGTCTCAGTTTACATGCTAGTGTTGCTCCATCACAGACCAAAGAACGCCATGTGTACTACCTACCTACTGAAGGAGCAACCAAGAGCTCGCCTGAGTCTTAGCTAATGCAGAGTCCTGTGGGATTTCTTCCCAGGTTCTTGGTGTTTGGAATCGATAATTATAACAGTCGAAATAGGAAAAAATAAAGCAATGCAATAAGTAAATAAAAAATAGAAAACTAAAATAGACACACAGAAAGGGCAAGAAAACTCCATTCTATTGTATTCTTACATCCTATTCCCTCCTCTTCCCTTCCCTCCCCTTCCCTGCCCTCCCCTTCCATTGCATTCTCAAAGGCAGAAAAGAAGTTCACTTTGCAGAGTAAATATGGGCCAGTGAAAAGGCACAAAAGCAGTTTGACAGCTAGGGGCTGAGTCAGGACCTCTGTGTTAACTGTGCATATCCTTTCCTGTAACTCACTGCTGCACAACATCCATGAGACACAACCCATGTGGATGAGTCTGTAATGAGTTTGTCCTAGACTAAGGATTACATTCAGACACTCTGAGGTGTCTCAGCACCTGTGGCTGGGTGGGGAGTTTACCAAGAACTGATCTATGCTCCTACTACTTTGTTGTTACAGAGCTAGAGTAGTAGGTCCCTAAGTAGGACCAGGACCCTTACTGATTCATGGGAAGGAGTTGCTTCAAAGTGGATTGATAGGAAAGCACTTCTGGCCTGTGCTTACTGCTATTCTATAACTAAAGTGAACTGTGTAACATTTTGGTCTACAGGAGCTCACTGATGGGGTCAAGAGGCAACCAGAAGGTCAAAAGAGTTACAAGTTACAAGTTACAAATAGGAAAAACCATCCTACCAGAAGGTCAAGAGACTTATAAGTTACAAATTACAAATAGGAAAAACCATCCTCTCATGCTCAAAGTGAATGTTTCAAGAAAGAGAAATTCCATACCGTTGTTTCTTTGGGTATTCCCTACAAAATAGGTTAACTAGACATGGATTTTGCAAAGCTGTATTTCAAATATTTAATGTACTCTCTCAATTCACATATTCTCCCTACCTTACTTCTATTAACCTCCACAAGTTTTTCTGTTTGTTTTAGGATTACAGCCTCTGTAAAACTTTAATTCATCAGGTTTTGTTTCACCCTTTGTTTTGTAGGAAACACAGTCTAAGAAATATAAAATCATCACTTCCCAGTGTGAATCTCTAATAAAATGAAGATTTTTCTATATAACCACAGCATAATAATCACTGTATCAAAGATTAATAACTGTATAATTGTATACCTCTTGGAATATTTTTCCTTCCTATTTATTCTGAATCAAAATAAAACAAAGATTCACACACTGGATTTGATCATCTTATACATATGGTGTCTTTGAAAGTAAAACAAAATGTCCCCTTTATGGCATTTTTTATAACCAAATTTATAATCTCGATTGCTTCATTATGTCATTATTTACCTTCTACTTATGTCTACGTCTGATAAAAGTGAGGCAGACCTGCTTATGGTTTCTAAAATATCAGAACACATGTATTCTGAGAAAACATATATTTATTTTTCATACAGAGAAAACAGTTCCCACACTAGCACCCTTTGATTTCCATAAAACACCGCTCATTTTTTTTTTTTTTTTTTATAAAAGCGCCTTCAGTTTTTGCTCTTTGTCATTAGGCTTACATGTAGGCAGCTGAGGACTCCTCGAAACATTAACTTCACTCTCCATTGTCACCTTTGTCACTCCTGCCTTCACAAAAGTTTTCAAATCTGGAGTATCTTGCAGTTCCTCTCTCCCTTGGGGGATTTACATTGAAAAAGACAGTAAATGCATGCTCTAGTTAACATCCAGAAATAACAAAAGCAGACTTTTAATTGTGCTTTATTTATCCTTGATGTGTTTTTACTTTATTTTTTTATGTTCCAGATATTTTTGAGAACACTGATGTTGATGAATCAACTTCTTTATTTTGTGAATTAACAGTTTATTTTCAAAGAAGGTACTACTCTTCCATGGATTTTTAAGAGGGAGGATAAAAGAAAATATTGGATCTATTCCTATTCTGTGACCACAGTTTACCTCAGAGATCATGGGCAGGTACAGTGGTGGTTGAGAAGAATTTATCCAGTTAGCAAACAGGGGGCAAAAAAAACCAGACTGTTCCATTTCCAGAGAAAAGAACGAATAATGGAATGGACATAGTTAGTAAATAGTGACTCCTTAATTTCAGAGACCTTCTTGGCATGTCTAAATGTTATTACAGAGAGTCCATTTGATACATTCAATATTTTGTGGGTACAAATTATGCTAAGCAGGGATCATATTGTTTATCTTTCTGAGTACATTCTTTCTAAAATTTCAAATTGCATCACTTCTTATTTTAAATCTCACTTTAAATATTTTAAATTTTAATGCAATAACAAAAATTTCAGCAACAAATAATCAATAATTTTATTCCAGTAATGTATTTCTTATTTTAAAGAGAATACTAAAAAAAGAACAATAGCAGAATACCAACAACATACACAACTACCAAATGAAGCAAAAACAATAAAATGATACAGGGTTTCAGAACCAAATGGTAGGAATTAACAGTGGTTGTTATTACCAGAAGTAAGAATGTAAGATAGATCAAACCATTAAAGAGAATAAAAAATTAAAAAATGAGAAATGATATAGTTCCTTAACATATCAGAATGTTATTGTGAGTTTTTTTCTTAATTCTAACTCATTTTCATTTCATTTACTTCTTTTATCTTATAATTTTGGCCTTCTAGTTTTAATGAATTCATTTTCTTTTCCAGGTTTTTAATAGGTACTCTAGTTATAAAAATTAACTTTTTCCTTGACTTCTCATATTTTCTTTTTTTTCCAGTACTGGGAATTGAACTCCTGACCTTGCACTTGCCAGTCAGTCATTGTGCAACTGAGCTAAATCTCCAGTCCCTCTCATATTTTCTTTTAAACTAAATTTTAAAATAAAATTTCCTTAGTTTTTAATTTCTTTCCTTTTTGTTTAATTTATTAATTTAACTTAATTACTTCATTTAGTTAATAAGTTGGCAAAGGGTAGAAACTACCAGTTACAAAATTAGTAAATATTGGAAAACTAATACACACTGTGATGGGTACAGATAATAATAATGTATTAGAAAATTTAAATTTTCTTAGTGAGTAGACCCCAAGTGTTTTCATTACACTGATAAGAAGTAATCATATAATATAATGAATATGTTAATTAGCTTAAAATTGGTAATAAAGGCATAGTGTATATATATATCAATGCATCACATGTGAAAACAAAACTATATAAAATTTTCGTTACTCATACCTCAGTAAAGCTGAAAAAAGTTAAGTTCTTACATTTCATCTCTCCATAAATTTTCTTTTTAGCTTTCTTAATATTAACCTATCCTCTGCCTTCAGATGCTTAGTACAGATATTCCTCCACTTACTATAAGGTGACAACCTAATAAACTCACTGTAATTTAAAAATACTGTTAAGTCAAAATATGTTGAATGTCCGTAGTCAAGGATTAACTGTTTGCTGTTTTGATTTTGTGATTAACTAGAAGCTTAGGCTTATTGCTAGCCTAGGAAAGCTAAAAACTCAGAATTCAAGGTAATGTGTATAATGGATTCTCATCACAAGTAACATCATCATACTAAGAAATTTGGAAGATGAACCATTGTAACTTGGGAGACCTTCTGTAAGAGTATTTCTACATGATATCCTTCACAGTATACTTAAGACCGCTGTCTCTGCGATTAATGTGTGGTGACTGGCTTTTCTGTTGTGTATGTGTTGCCATTGTGAAGAACCAAGTTTAAAATGAGGGGGAAATTGAACATGTTTTGAATAGGGCTCTGATAGCTGGATTGTGTCCATCAACTGGGAAATTCTCAGGCAAGTTTTACCCCTAGTGCTTCAGCATTTGACTGTCTTTGAGCCTGGTGTCTTTAAAGAAGTGATTAAGTCAAAATGAGGTCATGAATACATGACCAATGTCCTTGTAAGGAAAAAGCACAGGGAGACCATGTGAAGGCATAAGAAGATGCATCCAGATCTGTCTTACTTCAGAAGAAATCAATCCTACTGATATCTTGATCTCAGATTTCTAGCATTCAAAATAGAGAGAAAAGTTTTTGTTATTAAGCCAGAATTCTCTGGTACTTTATGGTGGCATCCCTAGGAAACTAATATAAGTGCATTCTGGTTTTACTTTGGAGATTGTGCCAAATATCCTGTGCACTTTTAGCCATCCATATTGGTTGTGTTATCTTCCCATGAATGTATATAGGTTTGTGAGTTAGGAATTCAGTTCAATTTACTATGGAGAAATGAAAAAGTGAATTCTCCTGCTTCTGCTTAAATGCTCATATCCTGTTTCAGGAACATCTAATATAAAGGATTTGAAGATGTATTCTTGGCTTGCCAAATTTTTCATTTTCTGCACGTATGTTCATTTATCTTCTAAAATATGTGTCTTAATTTTCAGAAATTTTTGAATCAATACTGTTGCACACTACAGTTCTCAGAAATAAGTGTGCAGCAAAGATGGAATTTTCTATGATCTTTTTGTTTTTCCAATTGCAAATTTGATCCACAGTTAATTACTATCTTGATCATTGCTTTTAAGGTTTTCTTTCATTAAATTATTATTATTATTCTCATATTTTAACTAGTAGAATCAGGGAAATGCCATGCTATTTAAACTGAAATAATTTACACATACCATTTAAAATAAAATTTTAATGAATCATAGCCTTACCATAAAAATATCATTTTGTTGAACTTAATATTAGTTTTTCATCTTACTGATTTCCTATGAATAGAACATGGTAAAATATCTTTTGTGTCTTTCGTATTTCTCAAAGAGAGTGCACTAATACATTTTTCTCCTTTCCAGTTACAGAGATGTTCAAAATCATTCTACTGACCTTAGAGTTACACTTATACTCATGGATTTAATAAATGCCTTTCTGTTGTCAATACTGATGACATTGTTTCTCCCACTCAAAATCATTTTTCACAGGAGGGGCTGACCCGAGATCCCTTTGCTTTATCACCTTCCACCTTCACAGCTTACCCAAAGTTACAGGCAGCCTTTCGCCATTTAAGAGCTCAGCAACTCCTTAAGAAAATAGTACAACCTGCTAAATCTTTTTCAAGCATTATTTCTCCAGGTTTCCTGTTTTCCAAGTGTTTTCAATTTTACTAAAATAACATGTTAATCCAGGCATGTGATTAGCATGGAATCTTTATTGAAGGGGCATCAAACACCCCTCTCAGACTCATATTAACCTATAAAAGGGCAGTATCCTCACTAACATCTGGCTTCAGTTGGTGTTCAGATTTTGAACACTGAATACTTGAGTCACATAAAACTGGGAGAGTTGAACTTTCTTGTGTGAGTAAATTATTGCTTCTTCAATATTACTTAGAGGAAGAGCATTTGGAAATACTTTAGTTACAAAGGAAGTCTAGAATGCCCAAGAGAAATTGATCACATTTTAAATAGATTTGATAAGATGTAAATTCCAATAGTCATACTTTTCCACATTTCACATGGTTTTATATTGGTATTTAAAAACACAAAATAATTCAAATTGAATGTAAAGGATCATACTGTGTATAACTTAGAAAATTGCAAATGTTAACATAAATGCTTATAGACGCAAAAGCCATGATTCTTGGCAGTGATTCAAATAGCACCTCATAATATGAAAAGGAGAGATATCTGAACAGTGATAAAGCTTCTTAATTGTAAGGTATTGAGGGGATGATCAAATATACAGTGAATGTGTAAAGTAAAAAAAAAAAAATGCAAAAAATACACATGGTCATTATTCTTCCTGAAAATATTCTCCTTGCACTTACCACAATGATCCCACTGTTCTCCCAGCTTCAGAAGCAGGTGTGAGGCTCCTCTTGTGTGTTTAGTTGTGCTTTTGTGTTGCCTGGGAGTGCACAACTGAACAAAATGTCACATTCCATGATCATCTGGAGTTCGGGGAAGAACCAGAAATCACAACCAGTGCCTGACTCCGTGAATAACTACACAGTACAGGAGTTTAGAGCCCTACTTTTCCATTGGATGGCGCTATGCGGCTGCATTCAATGTATTTTTGATATCTGTCATAAAGACACTCATGAAAAAGGACTCCCAGAAGGGCTTTTTTGTGGTCGCTTTGTAAGCGCATACACTAACATCAGAAATGCTTCCTTCAGTTGTTTTTCTAGATTATTCATAGGAGGAAAAACAGCATAAATTTGAATTTTTGACTCTGCCTTATTTCAGGGTGATGATCTTTAATTCCATCCCTTTTCCTTCAAATTACTTAATTTCTTTCTGCTTTATGACAGAAAATATCCTGATTATCTATCTGTCTAATCTATCATCTATTTATCTACCTCTGTGTCTCTCATCTCTATTTGATATATATAATGTCACATATATATGATATGAATGCTGTGTTCACAGTTTAGTTGTATGAATTGTGCTGTAGTAAATATGTGTATTCGGGTATTTCTATAAAGTACTGACTTAAATTTTTCCAGAACATGAAAAGGAATATAGACCTAGATCAAATGGTGGCTCTTTGCTGTTTTTTTGAGAAACCTCCATAGTGATTTCCATAGTGGCTAAACTAATGTACTCTCTCACTAGCAGTTTAGAGATGTTTCTTTTTCCTAACCAGAATTTATTGTTTTGTTTTGTTTTGTTATTTTGCTTTGTTTGGTTTTTGTATTCTTGATGATCGCCATTCTGACTAGAATGAAGTGAAATCTCAATGAAATTTTGATTTGCGTTTCCTGATAAAGATGTTGAACATTTTTTGTTTTCATAAACTTAGTGGGCACTTGTACTTTTTCCTTGAGAATTGTCTATTAATACATGTACCCATTTAGGATTCTTTGGAGTTTTTGGTATTGTTTTCTGAGTTCTTTGTATACAATATCTTGGATATTAATCCCCTGCTGGAAGAATAGCTCAGAAATTCTTTCCCATTCTGTAGCAGTTGCTTCACATTGCTAATTGCCCACTCCATTGGGCAGTTTTGTAATTTGATAAAATAAAATTTGTTGACTTTTTTCTATTATTTTTTGTGCTTTTAGGTTTGTATTTAAGAACTCTGTGCCACACACACACACACACACACACACACACACACACACACACATTTTTATGTCTACTTAAAGATACGGCCAGCTCCTGTTTGTTTAGTCCTCCTCACCTGCTAAGAAGTATATTCAGTGTTTACTTATGAGTAGGGGAGCAAATTTTCCCTAAGTATTGCCACTTTATCATTGCTTGTATGGAAAAAAAAATCAGTAATATTCTTTACTTACTTGTAGGAGAGTAACATCTTTGCCATCTTGATTTTTTTAAGGTACATTATCGAGAAGTATTAATACCTTCTTATTGTGCAACCAAACTCCAGAATATTTGCAAAATTGAAACTCTGTTCTCATCAAAGGGCTCCACTCTCCATTTTATCCTAACCACCAGTAATTGCCAATGTACTTTCTGCCTCTATGAATTTTCCTACTCTAAATAGCTAATATAAGTGAAATCATACAGTATTTATCTTTTCACCCTAGTTTATTTCATTTAGCAAAATATTCTTTGTTATGCTAAACACTGCAGGTACTTGCTAGTTGTATATCTTCTCTAGAAAAATGTCTGTTCAAATGTTTTCTGTGTTTTTTTAATATTGCTTTTTATTGTTGAGATAGATCAGTCTTATACTCTTGCTGTTAAAGTTTTATCAGCCTTATGATTTGCAAATACAGTCACACACCACATAAAGACATTTTAGTCAGTGACATAAAATGAATGTCCCAGTCAATTCTAAAATGAGTTGAGTTCAATTCCTGGTACCACATTAATTAATTAATTAACTTAAAAAATAAAATGAGTTGATAAATCCTGTAACATTTATTGTATACCTTTCCTAGGCTTAGAAATGTATAAATATGCCAATACTTTGAATTATTTTACAGTTGCATATAATATTGAGTACAAGGTTGCTGTGATTTTTTGTAGCCTAAGAAGCTATACTATCTATCCTCCAGGTATGGAAACATTGAGGTTTGTGCAAGTATCCTCTACAGTGTTCAACAAGGATGACATTGTCTGACATGCTCACGAAGAGGAAGATCTATACAAGGCTGTGTTATTTTTCTATTCTTTGCTTTACTTTTTCATGTTATTGTTTCTTCTGAGGCATAGAAAAATTTAATTTTGATATTCTCCTATTTATTTTTATTTTTATGCATGTGCTTATTGTGTCATATCTAACATTGCTAAATTTATGTTATAAAATTTTCCCATGTCTTTCTCTAGGAGACTAACAACTTTGACTCATGCTTTGGCCTTTCATCCACTTTAAACAGATTTTTCATATAGGATATAATTAAGAGTTAAGTGTGTTTTGCATGTGAATATCCAATTTTCCCAGCACCATGTACTGGGCAGGTTTCTGAATTTTGCCATTAAATGATCTTGGCATCTACTACAAAATCATTTAACCATGTGTGAGAAGGCTGATTTCTGGGCTCTCACTTCTGTTCTAGTACTCAATTTGTCTTCGTTTTGCCAGTAATTCAGAGTTTAAATTTCTATACTTTGTACTAAATTTTGTGAGAATTATTTGTTCTTTTTAAAAATTCTTTTTAAATTAAAAAATAAAATAAAACATGGAATTGTGCAGGTTTCAATATTTTTTAACTCATATTTTTACTCAATTGTTCTTTGTGATTCCTTGTGAGTTTTATGTTTCACAATAATATTTTTGTTTTGCAATAATACTCCTGAATTTTGATTAAATTAAATGGAATTAAATCTGGAAACCACTTTGAGTGGCACTGGTATCTTAATATTTTAGTCTTCTAATTCACGAAGCTGGGTTTCCATTTATGCTGAGCTTTCTAAAATTTTTCCAGCAATGTTTCATAGTTTGCACTGTATAAATATTTTACTTCCTTGGTTAAATTTAGTTTTAATTATCTATTTCATTATTTTCATGCTATTGTATATGTACTTTAAAATTGTTATTGTTCAATGCTTATGTGTACAAATAGAAGGAACTTTGAGAATTGACCATTTTCTACACTTTTACTCAGTCACTTATTAGTTCTAGCTTCTTTTTAATCATTAAGCTTTATTACATATGAAAAGTGTCTACAAAGAAATTGATGGGTTTCTCACCTCACTGTAATTCCTGCTGAGTTGCTATGGCATCCAGCCAATATGAGGTTGGAGGTCATGTGGTATTATGCTGAGTCAGTATGGCACCAAGCCAATATGGCACTGGCCACTAGAGGCCATGTGCTAAGCCCCACCCTTCTTCCTCTGAGTCAAATTATGACTTCCTACTTCCCTTTTTTAATATCCTGTTTCCTTTTCCCATGCTCCTGCCCAATCTTGGCTTGCCATGTCAGGTGGTCTGCCTCCTAAACCCTGCCCCCAGCCTGGGGCTACTTAACCTTTGACCCCACAACACCCATTCAGAAGCTCCACATCTCTCTCTTTCCTGTGATCTTCACTGCACCCACAATAAAAGGCATTTTATTCTGCTTTACTTCTCTGTGCATTGGAAAAACCTATCACATTGGTGCTGTGACTCTGCTGGCAGTGCAGCCTTACTAAGGGAGAGAGCATTCTCACCCCTGCTTTGAGCTCCCCTGCCAATTAACCTTTTTCCTTTGTCCAGATATTTGCTGTTGCCAGCCTTCACCCAACACCGGTCCCCTCCAGTTCTCACAGGTGACCCTCCTTCTGTTCCAGGATTTCCTGTTTCAGTTTCGTTCCTTTTCCAAAAACCATAGGCCAATGTCAGCACTCTCTTTCAGGACTACTGTGTCCTTTCCATCCTATGGGGCATCCTTCTGCCTTCTTGATGATGATTGGGAGGGTAGATTTGGGCATTTTCTCCACTCTTGTATCCCAGAAAGGGTGATGGCCCTCTCAGGGATTTTGTGAACTGGCTGCTTCAGCCTCCAGCTCACCTTTAATTTGGTTACAGAATGGGGAACATTACTCCTCACTCTCCAAAGCAGACTCTGCTCAGTTGTCTCTTGTATAATTTAAATACTTTGGGACTAACAGACACTGTTAAACCAAAATGGTTAGGATGATACTTTTGACTTTAATATCCTTAGAGACCTAGACAATTTTTGCTATTGCAATAACCGTGGAAGGAAGTTCCATATATTCATATCATTATTGCTCTCAGGGCATGTCCTTCTCTCTTTCTTCAGGCATGTGGGACACCCCAAATATGCTTGACCTGTTCCACACCACTAGAATCTCTCCTAAAGCCTTTCCTGACCCTCTTGATTATGTTTCTTCTGCCTTTGCTCCCCCTCCACCTTATCCTCAGTCTCCATGAGCTGACTCTTTATCCTCTTCCTCTCAGCCCAATCCCAATCAGCCAGATGGGCAAACCTGCTCGTCCCATCCATCTCAGCAAGTAGCCCAATCCTATTCTCTCTACTTTTCTTTGCCTATTTCTGAGCCTTCTCCATCTCCCAAACCCACAGTTCACGTAACCCCCACTTTCCACACACCATCCCCAGACCCTACTCCTCCCTCTGTTCTTCTGCCGTCATCCCTGCCCTCAGGCCCATGTGCTCGGCCCCATGCTCTGCCTCATTCTCCTCCTGCACAATTAGTTGATGGGTCCCCATCCTCTCCAGATACAATGACTATTTCATCTCAAGGATCTTCTTCCTCTTCTTCCCCTTCTGCATCGCCTTCCTTGTCTCCGGCCCACCACACCTGATCTAAGAGGGCTTATGGTAAAAAGTCATAAGATGGTGACTGCCAACCTCAAGGCCACCTGCAGCCATCTTGTGATAAGCCGCATGGCCAATGGCAGCCATCTGGTGCTGAGCCACATGGTCACCAGTGACCATCTTGCTTTGTGTCACACAGTCATCGGTGGCCATCTTGTCATGAGTTACATGCTTACCAGCAGCCATCTTGCTGCAGGCCACATGGCCACCCTCTGTCATCTTGCCCTGACTCCAATTGCTTGCTGCTGCTCCCCCAGGACTCTACTCACTCTTCACCACCTCCTAATTAGTCTCAATCTCAACTTGTGTGCCCTCTTCGGTTACAGGCCAATGCTGAAGGGCTAGTTCATATCCATGTTCCTTTTACCCTCTCTGACCTTTCACAAATTTCTAATAAATTTTGGTCTTTTATAGCTGATCCCCACAGATACATTTTGGAGTTAAAATTTGTCACCAGTTCTTATGATTTGCATTATAAAGATCTTTTCACCATTCTCAACTCAACTCTTTCTCCTTGGCAAAGAAAAGATAGATAAAAAGTTTTAATTTTTTCCAAATTCTTATAAGAGATCTCTAACTGACCCATAAAAAAATACAAATAAGAGTTCTGACTAGTCTTTATAATTACAAGTGTAAAAAATTATAAAATCATTATAATTCAATTTGGCCAAAAACATTTGAGTGCCCTCTGATTTTATAAGCAAATTTGTCTTATATATGTGTTCTTGTTTGTTTGATTCTCTGTCCAATCTGTTAACAATTGTTTTATTCAAGATCAACAAACTTTTCTCCTTTTATTTTTGATTTTTGAAACAACTGCCTTTAAATTAATGTATAGATACATGTCATCTAAGCTAAAGATTTGCTTCTACCAAGTTGCCAGTTGGTCAAAGTTATGTTAAAATTGGTCCTATAAATGTCATGATATATTATAACTTGAGAGTCTATCATTGTTCAAACACTCATGTGTCAAATTGTGATTGAATGATCATAGAACATAAAAAAGGGTTAAGTTAATTAAATAAAAATCCCTAAGGGTGAAAAGAGATTGTTGGACAGGACTCCAATTGATGAATAAAAAAGCAGCTGCCTGAAATAACATTAACCAGGTTTGTTCATTAATAAGGAGCTCCAATAAGCTCTATTGCCTTATAAGAAACACCTCAATAAATATTGTTCAAAATATATTATTGTGATATGTTCACACTAGCCATTCTCATAAGGTCAAGTTTTTGAAAATAAGACATTAAGGTATTTTTGATTAAAACATGTTATTGGTACAAAACTAAACTAAAAAACAAAATACTAACTCATTATTGTCAATTTCATGGTATATAATGTATTCATGCCTTCCAAATGTACAATATTCTAAAATGTAAAACTGGAATTGTTTATAAAAGTGATAGACATTTTCTTTCAGATTTAAACATCTGCCTTTCTTTTGTACACCAGCTACTTGTGTTAAGAGGTTCATGTCAGGCCAACATGAGGTCATCATTTAAATGTTAACCTTTTAACAAAAACTTATGTGATGTATATGCTATGTATATGCCACTACATTTAGAGATGCTTAGATATTAAACAGCCCAGACAATGTTAAAAAATTTCTTAAATGACATCCTGTCTAAGGACAAGGTAGGTAAAATCTTCTTATGCATTAGGTAGAGATGATGACTAAAAGGGCTCTTCTATTGTGCTATAAAAACGTCATCATGCTTGTTATGGTACAATACTATGTATGATTTTTGACTTCCAGTTTTCTTTGTAAAACTATATAACTGTTGTCTGTTAACATTCCACTGGGATTCAATTACTAGAACATCCATGATTAGTAAGAAGTAATAGTTCTCTGGCTGTACTTTATATTTCAAGGTGCTTAATACTCAGGTAAAATTTTAATAATTAAGTTCACTGTTCCCATTACAATATAATGTGATTAATCTTCTCTACTGGATGTTCAACAGCTAAGGCTTGGAGACCATGTTAAAAAGACAGATGGGCTAAGAGAACAGCCAATATTTGGCCCTTGGCCTCTGAGGTCAATAGACTCAGGACATAAGAGAACCTCTGCAGCAACATCCTATAACTCAGTTGAGTCCCTGATCTTCTGATCATGGAGATTATGGGACCACAGAGGAAAATGATTCTATGGTGTGTAGTGTGCCTAAGGAGAGTCACCAGGAGAAAAAGTCTCCCAAGCTTTCACAGAAAGCACCATGGTCAAGCAACAGCTGTGATTCATTCAGACAGCTGACACTGACTGAAGTACTGTGAGGCACAGTACATGCTTCCAAAGTAAATCCTGAGGAGATTTAACTGACCTTGACAGATAGCAAGAAGTAGATTTTAATTAATACAGGTCTCACTTTAACTTGGTCTTAAACATCCAACAGAGAAGTATACAAGAGGTACAAAGCAATGCCATAATAATACTAATTTCTCCAAGAAATTGGTTTATTCTTGCTTAGAAACTACAAAACTCCAAGTAACTCTACAGATAAAACAACAATAAATATGCTAGATTCTTGTTACTGAAAACCATCAGATCTTGTCTAAAGAGAGTGTCATATAATACACATCAAGGCCTGAAGTAACTATACTCAACAGGCCTTAAATGACACCATAGCTGATCTCTCTCCTAAATAAAAAGTAAAATTAATAAAACAGGCCATCCTTCAAAACTAAATTAATAACCTTGCAGCAGTCTCTAAAATCGATTTGCCCTTGACATCCTGACAGCTGAAAGAGAAGGCACCTGTGCTATGTTAGGAGAAGAATGTTGCTACTTTGTAAACAAGGTAAAAAATCTTCACACTTGGCTTGAGCATAAATGCCCAGAGCTAAATACTACCTCTCTCCCTCTACACCATGGTCCTGGTAGAATGACACATTTGGGTTATGAACACCATTCCTGCTACCTCTTCTGGGCCCTATAATCATGATAATAACCTGTTTACTTGTAGGGCCCTGCATTTTTAAACTTTTGTCTAGTTTTATTCAATCCAAGCTTCGTGCAGTCATGGCCAATGAACTCTCATCACTCTAGTAGACATCCTCAACACTGGCATTCATGAAGGCAATGCCCACTGTCCCCTCATCTCCTATCATAGTGTCACCCCTATTCAGCAGGAAGCAGTCTAAGAGGAGTCATCGACCTTATAACTGAAAGGCAGGAATGATGAGTTTCTTGCCTCGCTATAATTCCTGCTGAGTTGCTATGGTATACAGTCAATATGGCACTGGAGGTCATGTAGTATTATGCTGAGTCAGTATGACACCAAGCCAATACAGCTCTGGCCACTAGAAGCCATGTGCTAAGCACCACCCTTCTTCCTCTGAGTCAAATTATGACTTCCTACTTCCCTTTTTTAATATCCTGTTTCCTTTTCCCATGCTCCTGCCCAATCCTGGTCTGCCATGTCAGGTGGTCTGCCTCCTAAACCCTGCCCCCAGCCTGGGCTATTTAACCTTGGACTCCACAACATGTCCTCAGAAGCTCCATGTCTCTCATTTCCTGTGGTCTTCTCTGCACCCACAATAAAGGCATTTTATTCTGTTTTACTTCTCTCTGCTGAAAAAACCTATCAGAAGTCATTGTACTTTTACTTTCCAGGTTGAATTTTTAAAAAAAATTTTTCTCACATAATTGCTCTAGTGAGAATTTAAAACTATGCTAAATAGAAGGGGCCAAAGTGAACATCATCATCTTCTTTGAGACCTCAAGGGAAAAGCTCTTGGTCTTTTGAATATGATGTTAGCTGTTGGCTTTTTATATATGGCCTTTAATTTGTTGGGGCAGTTTCTTTCTTTCCTCAGCATATTGAGTATTTTTCTAGTTTTTTTAAAAATAAAAATATGTTAAATCCTCTCAACAATTTTTACTACATCTCTAGAAATATTCATGAAAGACTTTTTCCACATCATTCCAACAATGTGGTCTCTAGAATTGATGTTAATATCTTAACCATCCTGAGATTCCTCTTGACCTGAGCATGCAATCCTCTTACTAGGCTGATGAATTCTGTTTGCTATTGTTTCATTAATATTGATCTGATTTTTTCATCTAATATATTTTTCTGGTTATACCAGGATAACTTTTAACCACCGCCCCCAGTTAGTTTGAAAGTGTTCTTCATTTTTTTGTAAGACTCTGAGGAAGATTTGTGCTAATTCTTCAAATTCTTTGTACCATTTACTAGTGAAGTCACCTGTTCCTAAATGTTTCTTGATTGTGAAGTTTGTGAAGAATAATCAATGTTTATTACCCTTATTTATTATGTCAGTTTTTTATCAATTTTTTCATGATTCATTATTGTATGTGTTTTTAGGAAGTTATTCATCTTATCTAGCTTATTCAATTTGTTGGTATAAAATTGTTTATATCAGTGTCCTAATTTTTTTTTAATATTGGGAGGGTCCACCAACTTTGTTTTCCAACAACACCAGATAGGAAGAAGGAAAGAGGGAAGAAGAGAGAGGCAGACAAGGAGAAGGAGAAAGAGAAGGAGAGGCAGAGAGAGAGGGAGGGG
>NW_004955418.1:8814033-8818624 GCF_000276665.1 Chinchilla lanigera
TGGTTTTTCTCCGGTACCGGGAACCGAACTCACGACCTTGCGCTTGCCAGGCAGGCGCTTTGCCGCTGAGCTAAATCCCCAGCCCCAACTTGGGATCATTTGTAGATAAACAAACTATTAAACTTTAACTCTGAAGCTCTAAGGATATTCTAGAAGATACCCTCAATGAGATAGTACCTGATTATTAAATTTACATCTCTTTTTTCAGAGACTATTGTTAAGGCACAGAGAAGACTTCAGAATACAAATTTCCACAGATGTTGAGACAAGTGCATTTATGAAGTAAAAAGTGTAATAGACAACAAAATTCATAAACAGATTCAAAATCCACCTATGGAAGAAGAAATTTAAGGATTTAAACCATATTAAAGAGAATAAAACCATATTAAAGAGAATATGGTTTCTCTAAACCACATTAAAGAGAATAAAGAAGGGACAGGGAGGAGCGTAGGCATAGTATTTTTACTTAATTTTTGATAGAAACCTCAGACTTAGTATACAAGGATCCATGCAAGTAATCTGAGAGCAAAGCCTATTTCCATGAGAGCCTTTGGGTGATGCATAGCAGCTGATTAAAAGAATTTATGTCTAGTACACAAACTCAAAGAAATCTGGGGCCATCCTTACATATAAATCATTAACTTTATAAATAAATTTTGGGGCAACAAAAAAACAAAACTATTTTAGTGAATGTTGGTTGTTTCCTCTTAATATTGGCATGATTCCAATAGTTTCAGACTACTTTATCTAATTATCTGATTTGTACTTATAAATTTATTTACCATGTGCTGGTTTATACTGTGGATTAGATTTTCCAAGTTCAATTTTCCTATTTAGTTTAGGTTAAACCTACATTTAGGCATTTTCTATTCAATTTAATCAGTTGATTACTGAGAAATTTTGCTAACTCTAATTAATAAGGTAAACATATGTCTTCTAAAAGTTTACTGAATGCTAAATAGTATCTTTTAAAGGGTCTTCCTCATTAAATATTTAAATATAATTGCTTAAGGAACATTGGTACCTTGTCTCAGTCAGTGTTAATAGTCAAGAGAGAGAATTTTGGGTTAAATGAAGACTAATGTTCAAGTAAATGAATAGTAATTGGCAACAATTTTTCATTCTGTTAATTCTTTCCATGGCAATTTCAGATATTGAAATGTGACAATTTAGTCTTACATTGTTCCAGGTTTCCTTTTAATGTCTGTGACAATGACTTGTCTGACATGTAATAATGTCATACAGACATTTTAGTATGAGCTGTAAATCATTGCCTAAGGTTCATTTACTCAAATAATCTTCTTTATGTGATACTTTTATTTTGTTTTATTCTAAGTATGATAAAAATACAATTTATATTAAACTACATGATTTTTATTGATTTAATAATGTTTTAATTTTTGTGTAAATTCACCACACTAAAATGCTTGAGAAGCAAAAGCCACATATTGTACATAATGTGGCTTGCTATTAAAGAGAGAAAATGATGGAAATAAAAATGTGACAATTAATCTGATCTAGTGTATCCTCCCATTAGGCTACTCCTAACACTAAATAAACTGCTGATGAAGTGTTATTGTTTAGAATATAATTAATAACAAATAGTCTTCTCTTCTATATTAATAAATCATGTTTACTGGTATAGCTGTGGGAAACAGAAAACAAACAAGTCTTAAAAACAAACACAGTTTTAATGAGCCTTGCTGAACAGGGAATTCAAATCTATCTATTACATCTAGTCCAACTCTTCCTGGGCATACATATCTAAGTCATGAAAACATGCAGTAAATCTTAGGGTATACTTTCTTAAATATCTTACTGAATTTTTTCATCAGGCATGCTTTAGGTGTATTAGAAAATATATGAACAAACTACAAGTGCTTTTCAAGAAGCAGATGCTGAAGTGAAATTAAACAGGAAACAAATTTAGTAGGAGAAATGCCAATAAGAGAAAATTTGGGAGGCATTATCCAAGGTTGGGAGAACTGTCAAATGCAAGTGATGCAGAGATGATCCAAAGTGAAAGAAGTAAAGAAAAATAAGAAAGAGGACAGTGGGAAGAAGAGAAAGGGATGGGGAGAAGAGGGGGTATAGCGAAGAGAAAGAAGGTTACGCAGGAGCATTATAGACTCCAATGCAGATTTGAGTATTGGGTCAATGGTACCCATCAGAGGATCCCTGTATCCCTGGGGAAGCCTTAATATTCCACCCCATTCACCCATCGATTTGGAAGAACCCATACAAAGAGTGAAGTTGATGGGAACATAGCACTAGGTTTGTAAGTGCAACACTCATTTAATATTCTTTTCATAAGGAGATCTAAGTGGCACCTCTATAGGAAATAACACGCTTTTTTCCTTTCATTGGAACACTATTTGGATATTTTATTATTACATTAATTATTACCACCATCATTAATACCACATTTATTGGGCTTAGATCCTGCTCCTGAGTATTCTAAATGCAGCAGTCTGTTACTGAGAACAGCCATTATGGAGTGGGTAGCAACACATTTGTTGATTCGGTAAACCGTTAATGAGGCATTAGGTTCTTTTGGCAGTTTCCTATCAGAGAGAAAGTAGTTTTTGCTCCTAAGTGTTTCTATGCTTTCCTAGCTGCAGGTTCATAAAGAACTCATGCTCTTTTTTCTATTTTATTTGAGCTGAAGATGTTTAAGAATCCTCATACTCATTATAGCACTTTTTAGGAATCTCTGGGGCAAATCTAACCACACTCCTACATATTTTATATCTCAGTGTGGGACCATCAATCAAGGGATCACAGGCTCTGATCTAGCACAGCAAAATAATTATTACTTTCTTCCGTAGGGTTTCTTTAACGTTTGTGTTCTGACTTGCCAGTTGTATCTGCCCCCCGATTGACTGTGGAAAGATAGTTGGAAGTACAGGTAGTATGAACCTGATGCATTCTCACTGTCAATTTCTGAAAATGCTTTGTTAGCATATTTAAACATATGTATTTTACACATTTTTTAGTTCCTTACTTATTCTTAAATTCGCTTTTCTTGTGTCTTTATTGCTGTTTTGGGTCATTTGTTGCCATCTCAAGTGTCTAACTTTATGCAATTAAAATATTTCATATTTTAACGAGACCTAATAAAAAATTTCCAAAGCCTATTCTCTTATAAAACTTTAGCATGTTCTGTGAATACTGTAGGGATATTCTGGATAAATATCATCATCATTGTGCAGTGTGACATGCCTCATTTCCGTCAGATACAGCACAAGAGATCAGTCAGAGCTCACATCTGAACTCACGGAATCTTCACAACCTTATTTGTAGCCTTTATCTTTCCAGACAGATTTTTAAATGTTTTAAAATAACCCCATTTTAATAATAGTTTGTATCTTATATGTCTTCACTGCCTGAAAATCATAGTAATAAAGCAGAAGCTTCATTCCATTTCTTCTCTCCCATTCTTTTCCCCCTAATCAAAAAACTTCAAATCAGTCAACCATGCTTCTCTTGTACACAATTGATATCCAGTTTAGAAAAATGTCTTTTCTTTGGAAATAATGGAAGTCCTTTCAGCCTATTTGGCAAGGTAACAATTGAGTCTATTTCCTAAAGTATACCTGTTATATTTTGAAATAAACTTGGTTTTGAATCACTGATATTTCCATTGCAATATACATTTCTATACAGTTTGCTTCTCTCTTTTCATATTGTGCTGTTGCTGCTCATATATTAGAGAGCCAATGGGACTCGATAGTTTGGATTGTTTTTGTTTTATTTTATTTTTATAATTGCTAACATTCCTTTCCAAATCATGTTTCATTTATATTTCCTGTTTTCTTTATTACCGAGATGACATTTAGAAATCATTTAGAGAAATTTAAATTGTGTCCTATAAATTCTCTTCTGAGTTTTGAATTTTAAGGTTATTCATATTTTAAATTTAGTAACTTCTGTTTGCTTTCACGAAAATCATCTTTACCTTTCCATTTGCTATGTGATTATCTCCTTTGTCATTCCTTTTATATTATAATTAAATTCAAAACCGAGTTAAGGTTACCTCCTATTCACTCAACATAAATTAAGCAGTTCAGATGGAATCCTCAGCAACACATAATTTTTGTCCTTAGGATAGACTTACATATAAGCAAGGGCATTACAAGGACATTACAATACTGTGTGATGTGCCTTAACTGCCATACTTGACACAATCACAGAAGACTGAGGTAGATGTGATGAAACTGATCTTTCTACAGTAGGCAGGGAAGTTATCATATAGAAGGAGTTGTTGTAATATATCTAAGAATAAATACCATAAAATCATATACACACACACACACATATATATATACACATATATATATGCTTGAAATGTAAATGTGGAACTGCCATATACATATTGGTAGAATTTTGAAAGCATTTAGAACACATATTATCTCCCTAGCATAAGAAACTAAAAATGTAAATAAAATCTTAAATGTACAATAGATATTATGAAAAGGAAAGAAATTGCTCAAAAAGAAAGAACAACTGGGATAAGGGAAAGGAGTAAACAAAGAAAAAAGAAACAGGGGCTGGGGATTTAGCTCAGCGGCAAAGCGCCTGCCTGGCAAGC
>NW_004955418.1:8818724-8825067 GCF_000276665.1 Chinchilla lanigera
AAAAAAAAAAAAAAAAAAAAGAGAAACAAAAATATATATATGCACAATATAGCTAAGATAATTGTAATTTATATTAGTTTACTGAAAGGAATTATGTTTAATTTTTTAATCAATTTTGCATGGTTATATCTGGTAATCTGAACAACTAAATTGAAGATAATGGTAAGCTATATAACAACCATGGTTGGTTTCATATTATCTTGTTTTGAATTTCTGCATCATTTTTAATATTTTAAATAATTTTTATTCCCTTTAAAATAAAAGAAAAAGAAATATTCAATTCTTTAATGTTTTATACCTCAACTAAGATACTGGAAATCTTATTTCATTGATTTGAATTTCTGCATCATTTTTAATATTTTAAATAATTTTTATTCCTTTTAAAATAAAAGAAAAAGAAATATTCAATTCTTTAATGTTTTATACCTCAACTAAGATACTGGAAATCTTATTTCATTGATTTTGAACTCTTTTGATAAAAGAACTGTAGTTTGCTTAAAGAACTATCAAAATATATGAACCACCCTCATATCTAGGATGCTTAAATTAGGAGATAGGAGCATCACTATAATAGATATTTGTTGCCAATTTCTTAAATTTTCTTTGCATATTTTACTTCCAAAAACAGCTATATGAATATCCTTTAAAACTATTCTAAGAATGTATTTTAGTTTGTTGAATAATAAAATGTTAAATGCCTCGAATTATAAAACACACTAGAGTTGAGGATTTTGAAAAGTAGTGACGTTACATTGAAGCCTTGGAACAAATTAATCACTTTCCCTTCATTGTAGTTTGCTCCTTGGACTTTGAAGTATCTACCAAATTGTAAATTGCACTTATATCAGAGCATAGGTTTCATTAAGGATTTAGATTACTTACAACTATTCAAATTCAAATTTCTTTGATGTCCCTAAGATCATTTAAATGCTAACTGTGGACAAAATAATATCTACATGTGTATCATTACTTCCCTAACTAGCAGAGATTCTGCATTATGTCTATAAATTGGGTCTTTTGTCTCCCATATCTGTTTTGCTATAAATCTCCTCTGGTTGTGTATGACGACCAGATGGAGCCAACTGGGGGAAGTCCATTTCAGCTTCTTTGCATTTTGAAATCCTCAACAACCTCCCTGTCATCCACATTCACATCTGTCTTTGATCTGAGGAGCCTTCATTTTTCCTTCTTCTGGTTTCTGCACTGGCTACCATTTTCTGCAACTCAAGCACACACATGAAAGGCTAAAAAGAATCTCTTTACTTCATGTTTCTGATAATTATATCAAGACCATATGTGAGGAGTTGAAAGAAAGACATATAGTCTCACAAACAGATTCACACTCACACAGCCAATAGGCATGATTTCCCCTAGTTTAGCTAACTTTGCTCTTTGATGTCTTGTCAAAGTTTGGTCCTTTCTGGCCACATTATGAAGAAATTCCATATGTTCTCCATACAATATTGTTTCTCACTACCACCACCTTCATCTGACACTGAATTATTTCTATCCACTTTCTATAGACAAATCTAAATCCATCACTCTTTTTTGATAGTAATGAGGACTGTATCCTAGGGTGTTGTATGACTTATCTATGTCCCTAGACATTGTTGTTGTATGGTGTTGTTATTGCTGTTGTTACTGTTGTTATTTTCTTTTGAGACAGCATCTGGTGAAACTTCCCAGGTAGGTCTTGTTGTATGCCCCTAAGTATCTGTGACAACAGGTTTACTCCATCATATCTTCCTCCTTCATTATTTTGAGATATTCCATAGTCCTTGTCAAATAACAACATTTACCAATATTGGGTGTGATCAGCCACTTTGGTGTCCTTTGTGGCACCCTCCCTAGGAAGATGGGCAGATGTTAGGGAGTGGGCTACTGCAGGCTTGTTCCCTTTCCCCAGGTCAAATGAGCAGCTGACTCTTTAAAATACCTTGAAGCCCTGTAGTGTTTGTTAATGTGATATAACACCACCAAACTACATACCTCAGTGAAACATTTGATTATGGCTTAGTTTGTCCCATCCTTATTTGAAAAGTTGCATAAGGAATCAAAGAAGTTTCCTATTAAAACTTTAGTTTTACTTTTTTTTTTTTTAGTACTTACCTTGATAATCACACTTACAATAAGTATGCATTCTGATATTATAGTTCTGTTTTCCTTTGATCAACGTTTGACATTTTACAGCTTTAACAATTGCTTTTATTAGTATCTTATAGTCTTCCTAGCTTCACTTCAATTATACTTGACTGTTCATATTAAGGAAATCTTAATTTTATTATAGTCAAATTTTTGTGCTTTGGTGATTCCGAAGTCCAATGTAGACACATGAAGTGACGTGATCAGCATGGTCAGTGGGTTTATGGTTCTCATATTTTCTTTCTGCATTGGCCAATTACTCTGGTACCCAGCTTATGAACTTAATTTATTCCATGATTCTGGGGAAGATGGCTGAGATCATGTGTGTCATGCAATGAAGGGTTCACAAGTGAAAGAAAATTTTGCCCAACACTTCTGCTTGGGAACAAATTATTTGTGAACAGAAGCATTCATGAAACAAGGCATTACATTTTGGTGTTTGAGGAAAGCTGTGATAAAATAATCTTTAGAAATATAATTACTGATCAGCAGAGAAAGGCCCTAGTGTGGGTGCATGCCAGCAAACATGGCTAGTGGGGAGCAGGCCATGGTGTGGATGTACAACAGCAGACAGGACCAGCAGGCTGGAAAAGTCAGAAGTAGCATTGAGAATATGAATGAAAATTTGATAACTTAGATGAACTGGTGTTGTGATCCAGCACACAGACATGCAGAAGGGAAGTGGGTAGGTGAGGCTACCATTCTATATTGAAGGGCTTGGAGAGAACTCCAGCAAAAAAGGACCGGTCCCAACCCCACATGCAGATGCCAAGAACATCTGCATAGCCAGAACAAATTTCACTGCAAACTTGGTGGGAATGCACATTACATTTCTGGGATCTGACTTGAATACTACAACAGAACTATGGACAGCAGAAGAATTTTAGTACTTTTATTTACCTTTATTTGTTTGATTGATTTTTCTTTTCTATGTGGCTGGGGTTTTTTTTCTTCTTTTTTCACTATTTAGGTTTCTTAGATTTCCTTTCCTTTTCTTCAATTTGACTCTTTCTCTCTTTCCTCACTTATCTCTCTTGATTTTATGACATTTTCATGTGTGTGAACATTTCCTGTTCTCTTCTGGTTCACTTCAATACTCCTTTGCTCTCTCTCTCATACTTTCTTTTCTATGTTCTTCAGTTTCCCAAAAGTTAGGTTACCATTCTTTGCCCTCCAGCCTTCTTCTTGTATGTTTGATATTATTCATCTGTTTGTCTTGTCCACTATCTTTTTAAATCCCTCTCCTGTGCAAAAGAGGAAAATCACTCTGCTAAGGGGAAAATTATTGTAGTCCTCAAAAATGTTGGATATGGTTATATAACTGTAGAATCTGCTCCTACAGTTAAAAGTAAAAAGCTAATACAGTTTGCTGTGCTTGATGCTATTGTTATTGTTAACTGTGCTATTTTAGCCAGGCTATCACACCTGTTATAAGCAGCTTTTCTCCCTTATATAACAACACTATGATTGGAGTCATAGCCACCACTATTGTCCTGTACCAAAGGACTGGGTGCTGAGACAAATAGATAGCAACTTTTCATCCTTAATGAATAGGGAAGGTATGTTCTTGTGATAGACACAAAGACCAAGAATCCCCTACATCTAGAAGACATTCTTCCTAGGGAAGGCTCAATATTAGTGATGGAGCTATCTATCATAAGAAATTTACAAGAATCATCACAGAAAACAAAATAAAACAGCAAATAGAAAATGACAATATGCAGAAGCAAAATGCAACCCCAGACCTTCAGCCTACCAAGAACATGCAGCATATAATGAGATAGAGGAAAATGGAAGCCACCAACTGACACTTGCTGAAGTGATAGCAGCAGATGTGAAAAAAATAAAAATGAATGGAAGAGACTATAGAAAATATAATCCCTCAATTAAAAAAAGTGATTCTCAAAATGAAAATCATTACAGAAATCACAGATAAATTATAGAAGGGCTTAGGGAAATTATGGATACTATGAATACCCAACATAGGAAAGAAATGAGTCCATGAAACTAATCCAAAGAGAAATCTAGATGTAAAAATAGGATCTGGTCTAGTGACCACAAAAAGAAAGATATCTTGGGCCATTACAGTCTGAGTCTCTGTGCTCCGTGCACCTGCGGCAGACAGGAGGTCCTCACTCAGAAGGCCCAGGGACTGCTCTCACCGTTCACATGTGGGCCTTCCCTGTGCATGCCCTGCACCAAATGAGTCAATGCTCCAAGAGCTACTGGTCCTGCCATTCGAGTCCCTGCTTCACTTGCACCTGGACCCCCTGGGGGGTCACAGGCACAGGCAGTCTCTGATTACTGTCCGTCCAGCTTGCATCTGGTTCCTGTATGTGTCCTGAACTGACGCAGACACAGAATCAGGAGGTTCACAAACTGTAGACCCTGTAGGTCATGTCTGGCTTTTGCCTGTACCCTAAACTGCCTGGGGACATAGGCCCACTGAAGCAGGATTGTCACACCAGTGCAACTCGAGTCTGGGCTGTGCACATGCCCTGAACTGCAAGGTGACTCTGGATCAGATGGTCTGCCATCAGTTGACACCAATGCCAGCATCTGAGACCTGGAATAATTAGGTACAAGTCAACAACTGCTGGAAAACTGCAGACTAATTAGTGCTTCTCAAGGGTCATTGAGGGGCAAACCTGACCAACAGGATAACTAGTGACACTAGCGGCCTTTACTGTGCAGCCACTGAAGAGGGAAACTGAGCTTTCTGCATCTGGTATCAAACGACAAAACATAGGACTAAAACACAATCCCAGAATGCCACCCCACTCAGAACAGGTCCAGGAGATATCGACATAGGAGAACTTGGTAAAAACATGCCTGAATTAGCTGAAATGATTGCAATGGAAGCGAAGAAACAATTCCATAAGGCCATAGAAGAGATGAGAACAGAAATAATCTCTCAGGCAAAAAATGAAATGAAAATAATAATGAAAGAATTGCTCTAAACATCTGAAGAAGAAACATATAAGAAAATGGAAGAACAAAGGCAATGGATGGAAGTGTTAAATGAAAAAGATGGAAAGGACTTAGAACACATGAATCAGATTCAAAGAGACTTCCAGGAAAACAAAACTTCCACTGAAAGATGCCAAAACCGCTTGGATGAAGTTGAAGATAGAATTTCAGACATTGAAGACAGCATGGCAGCTAGCGACTGTGAAAGAAAGGATCTCATAAAAGCAACAAGGATCCAGGAAAGATCAATTGAACAGCTGCAAGATGAGGCAACGAGGAATAATGTATGACTAATAAGGGTCAATGAAACAGCAGGAGGCAAAACAACTGACGTAAAAAGAATATTTGCAGAAATAGTAGCAGAAAATTTCACAAATAAGGAAACAGAACCTGATATACAGGTAAATGACGCATATAGAACTCCAACCAACCACAACCAAAATAAAACTACAACCGAACATATAATAGTCAAGTTAACAGATCTCCAACAAAAGAACAAAATATTAAAAGCTGCTAGAGAAAAGAAACAGATTACCTATAAAGGAAAGCGCATCAGAATCACAGCAGACTTCTCAGTACAAACCATCCAGTTGAAAAGAGCCTGGAGTGAAATATTACAGGTAATGAGACAAAACAGCCTCCAACCAAGACTGATGTAACTTGCCAAACTATTTCTCAAATTCAGCGGAGAGATAAAATATTTCCATGACAACGAACAATTGAAGAACTTCATGAGTCCAAGCAGCATTACAAAGAGTACTAAAAGATATTCTAGACAGAGAAAAATCTGACCACAATTTCAGGAACAACAGTAGAAAGGAAATGTAATGAAGGGCAAGCAAGTAAACAGGTACAAAAAGTAGGAAACCAATGCAAGTAAACAACATGACAATGATAAATCAACACATATCAGTTATAACTATAAATGTAAATGGCCTCAATTCTCCAGTCAAAAGAAATAGGCTGGCAGAGTGGATTAAAAACCAAAATCCAACAATATGCTGTATACAGAAAACATATTTTACTCAAAAGTAAAAATAAATTTTAACTTTATCTCTAATTTTATAACATACTTAAAGAATAAGAAATTATTAGTTATGAATTTTTGTAATTAAATTCTTGTTAAAATGTAGTAAATATATGAATCAATTTGTGCCATTTGGAATATTTATTTTATGCTTGAGATTTTTTTTTCTTTTTTTTTTTTTTTTTTTTTTTTTTTTTTTTTTTT
>NW_004955418.1:8825167-8826207 GCF_000276665.1 Chinchilla lanigera
GAACTCACGACCTTGCGCTTGCCAGGCAGGCGCTTTGCCGCTGAGCTAAATCCCCAGCCCCAGGAGAACTTGATTTAATTTGTTCTCTCTTTACTGAGATATGATTTACAAGGAAAGATTTTACATAAAGTATACAAGTTATTTATTTACTATACATATACATTGGAAATAATTACCACAAACCAGTTAATTAACATACCTGTCACAAAATATAGTTATTTTATGTACATATTTGTGTGTGTGCATGTGTGTTATAAGAACACTTAAGCACAGAGCCTGCCTGGCACACACAAGATCCGGAGTGCACAAGGTTCTGAATTTGATTCTGTGTACAAGAAAAAGGAATATGTGTATTTATCACTTAAGGTCTACCCTCCGCAAATTTCTAGTACTCAATACATTACTATTCTTGAGCATGGATGCCATATTGTATGTGAGGTATTCAGAGTTTGTCTTTTCACAGAAACTTGCAACACATGAACAAATTCTTCCAATTAAAACCATCATCAGGGCCTGGGAATCTAGTTCAGTGGCATATCACATGCATGGCAAGCATAAGATCATGAGTTCAATTCCTGTTATCAAAACAAAATAAGTCATCATTAGTTCCTGGCAAGTATTATTTAACAATCATGCTTATTAATGTGGGTCTCTGATCTCTGTCAATGACTACATGCAACCTTGCTCAATTAAATGACCATACAAGTTATTAGTATCTATTTGTTCAACATGATCTAGCTCAACTTCTTGAGATACCATGTATAATTAACACTATCAGCATTTTTCTTTCTTTTTTTATTTTAAAAATAAAAGGAGGAAAACATTAACAGACAGACAACATTTTACAAAATAGCAAAAGAAGGGTACAGACAACACGGAGTTACAAACAAAGTGGTAGGAAATTAACAGTGCTTGTTGTATTACATATTGATATCTTCAAAGTGATTTCTCATGAAAACAGATAGAGACATGCAATACTGATCAACCAAGGACTCATTGACAGTTCTTTCAGCAAAGAAATAGAAGACAGTAGAACAACT
>NW_004955418.1:8827767-8863731 GCF_000276665.1 Chinchilla lanigera
GTGGAGATGAGATTTGCTTTCAGATCTCTCTGACTCAATTTCAAAAGAATAACAAAATACCCAAAATTATATTTTAGTCACCAGATAATGTTTTAAACTATGTTTTATTTTTGAATTTGATGAAAGGAGAATATTTATGAATTGTCTTCTAAAATATTCATTAAAAATGGGAAAAGTATTATGCTTGAGTACTCTGTAAAAAACATTCTGTTTTTCAAGTTATATAAAATTTCTTCATCCATATCAACAACAACTAACTTCTGGAAATGAGTTTTAAAATTTACCTGGTGTTTAAAAATTCCACCTTTCTATTATTTGGTTGAGTTCAATTAAGAGGTCATGTATTCTCTTCTGTATCAACATAGACAGAAAATGAGTGCTAATCTCTTTTCTCAAATTATTCTCATGTCAGTGAATTACTGTGGAACCCTCTAAACCTCTAACTTAATAGCGTTATTTTAATGATATTTGACACATACAGTGTAGTTTTGTCTTGAAGTATGCTTAACTTTTGGTACACATTGGAGATTTATTTAAATGTAGATTATTAGGGTTAGAGATTTTAAAAATGTTACTTGTGTTATTGTTGTAGTTCTCTTTTCCTGTTTCAAACTCATTTCAAATGGGGAAATATCTTTCTCACATCCTTTAGCACTTCAGAATGGTTTGTATAGCTCCTTGTGTGAACTCAGTCCCTCATTTCTACAATATATGTTCTTTTCTAGAAATACCTGATGTGTTCTCTAGTGGGCAGTTCAAAATTGAGCCTTAATTTAATACCTCACTAAACATCCCTATTCCCATCAGTCTCCCAATGGCCTCACATACTTATGATGAGCTATTGAGAGTTTCTTGGGCTGTCTTGACCTTTATATTTCTTTACATCCTTATTCACATTTATATCTAAATTGGAGTTAATTTTCAGTCAGGCTCCTTACATTGTGAAGTGTGATTTAGATTTCATATTTTAATTGCAATTACAAGAACATTTTATTTTTAATTGTGATTTGGAGTCTATTCACCATTTTTTCCCTCTCAAGGATGAATTTATTCAGTTTTCCCCCTGAACCATTTTAAACATAGAAATGCTTATTTATGTGGGTCTCTGATCCATGTCCATGATTGCATGCAAATTTGCTCAAATAAATTACCATGTGAGCTATTAGTATCTACTCAACGTGGTCTAATGGTAGTATAAAAACTTTTAACATGGTATCATCCCTTTATAGCGTAAGAAACAATAAACAGTACAAAAATGTACACATTTTTTTCAGTTTTTGAAGTTTTGTTAGAATATTGTATTAACTCTTCTGAGTAAATGAACATAAAAATAACCATATTTTCAAAAGGTTCCAAATAAGTTTTACATTTTACTAATATTGTTATAAATTCTAAGGTAATGTATGAGCTCATAAAATGTAATACTTTTTATTATTTTATTTAAGCTAATATTTATGTTTACATTTATTGTGCTTGCACATCCACATTATTTCTTTTATACAAATGGAAGAATGTAGTTGAAAAATTGGATTTTTCAGATATTATGTCTATGATACAGTTTTATATTAGTACTTAATTAATAGTCTGATTCTTTGTAATTGCTGAGAAGATTTGTACAGAATAGAAATTTAGTGCAACATTGATGATCATTCAGATTATGTCCTGATACTAACCAATTCAAGCAATACATGATAAATATTTTTAACACATGGTACTCTGCCCACTTGTGAATATGTTACAGGTTAATTTAGCAGGTAAAAGGATCAGAGAATATATATTCTTTTATTTACTGCCTGTTATTAGCAAAAGGTCTTTGGGTAAATTTTTCAAATTTAGCATTTTAGCACCAATACAGACCAGTTCATGCATCATTTACATTAATTAATTTATTTCCCTTGGGCTCACAATGTCTCTCTCTACTCACAATTTCTACCTCTGCTTGCGAAGTAATTGAACCTTAGATGACTTTATTTAAAGCAGAGGTTTTTTGTAATACGATGAAAATGTAGATATGTAACTGTACTTAATGTCCTACAAGTCATTCAAAGAATACTTTAAAAGCCAAAAGGCTATATGAGTCATTTTAAGTTAAAAATGAAATACTAACTTTGACACTGAAAAAATAATTTACCCAATTTGTCTAAGTTTTGTAATACGATATAGTATCCTTTTGAAAATTGTACTTCTAACCACACAGAGGATATTTGAACATTTTGCTTCTCACTTAATACTTCTTATTTTACACAAAGAGTTCACATATTCAAGTGACTGTTTACTCTTCCAAATTGTGCCATCAAAATCCTTTTCTCATGGTAATACTCTTATAATCTTAAAGTATATAATTACTTCCTTTATAACTTCTTGATACACTTTGAAATATTTCTATATTGTATAGACACTGAAACATTTCATATTTAATTTCCTTTCAAACAGAAGAAAACATTCTGGCATTTCCTGTGAAGTGGGTTTGCTAAATAAAATTCGTGCAACTTCTCTTTATCTTCAAATGCATTTATTTCACTGTCATTTGTGAAGAAACTTTTCAGTGTGGATAGAATTCTTGGTTAATAGTCTACATTAAGAATGTGCTTGCATCATTGCTTTTTCTCTTCTCTTTCTAATGAGAAGTGACTCATAATTCGTATTGTTAGTCCTCTGTAAATGACATCTTTTAATTCTGATTGTTTTGAAGTTTACACTTTAAAAAAAACTTCATCTACTTCACTATGGAGTACATAGCTCTACTTTAAATCACCAGCACATTGATAATTCTTAAAAACCACATTTAAAAAAGACGCAAATTATTGTACTGCACGTTTTATGATATGATTTTTCCTGGATTTCTTGAGTCTTCATTTTTTTCTTTCTTTTTTTCTCATGTTTCATTAAATGAAAAGTTTTTGTCATCTAATGTAAAGATGATAGATTTTTTAAAAATCAATTTCCAACTTGTTTTTCAGATAACAAATTATAATTTTTCAGATATAATGGTTTTCTATAAATTCAAATTTTTTATCTTATAGCTTTCATTTTTTCTAAATTCTTCTCATTTCTTTACTCACATTTATGTTAGTATTTTGAAAAAATAGCTCTTTAATTATTGAAACATAGCTTAAGAACTGCTTTCAAATTGTTCTTTGTACTGAATCTGAATTTTGGGTTAGCTCATGTTTACTTGCATTTGAAATACTTTTATTTTTTCAGGGTCAGAGGTGTATTTCATTTTGTAACTTAAAATGATCCAAGTAGCATTTCCAGCTTTTAAATATTTTTGAATGATCTGAATGATTTTGAATGATATATTCTCTGAATGATGTTTTGTATGAAGTGTTCTTTGAATGAGTCTTGATGGTAGCGTTCTTATTTCTCATTCTCTACTTTTACTCACTTCCTTATTTCCATAAGAGAATTATGTTTTCCATTGTGCACACTATCGGGCATGTTCAGGTGACTTATATTTGTAATATATAAGTAGTTACATATGTATATTTTCATCAAATTATTACAAAAATTCTCTGCTTTCAGGAAAGTCATCTCAGATTCATTAACTTCTTAATTTCTATAATGTAATGAATGCTTTTGCTTTGTTTCTGAAGAATTTTGTTTATATGTATTACTTTATGTACTATTCCAAATTTTCAACTTTATTGCTAATCATTTAAAATCATTTATTTGTATTCCATGTTGCTTATTTTATCGTTTATGTTATTTGTGTCTTACTGTGTGCCTCGTTCTGTTGTATTTCTTTAAATATTACTATCAGGTGTTATACGATTGTTTTGTAGTTTTTCTTTGACTTTTTGTGTTAAAGGCTCCCAGTTTGTTTTACCTTATATTCCTTATCATGCCTTTCCAGACTTCTATATCCATGAGTACTCCTGATTTTACTTGATAGACGCAATTTATGAGTACTTTTTAAATTCAGTAGAAGTGATGAGCCATAATTTTTTGTATATTATTGTGATAGATTTCTGGTGAAAATTTTAATTTATTATTCAATTTTTTCATATTTTTCATACACTTTACTGTTATGTATCCTGAATAATTCCTTTGATAACTCCTGCTGCAACAGCGCATATTCTGACACCTCTATGAGTAAGCCAGTGCAAAGGAAGAACAGAAAGCTCTGGGCTTTCAGAGGCCTACAGCTCTGTTTGTGAATGCATCTAGGGTGGGGGATGTAGATTTTATCAGTAAATAGAAATATGCAGCTGTAATTTAAGAAAAAACAGCTGGATGAAAGGAAGTTGGAGAGACAGGAAGGGAGAGAGAGAGAAACAGAGAGAGAGAAACAGACAGAGAGAGAGAGAGAGACTGTCTTCTGAAAAATCTTCAGCTATAGAATTTCTCAATCATAAGATTCTTTTTAAAGCTGAAGCTTCTTTTTTCCCATATTTTTCATAGCCTTTCCATATTTACTATATTTCCGTGTTTCACGCTTCCTTTAAGAATCTTGATGATAGCATTTTTATGTTTCTCATTTTCTGTTGTGACTTGCTTACTTATTTCAGAAGAGAATTAAATTTTCAGTTGTGTGCACACTACCAGGCTTACTAAAGTGACATATATGTAAAGAGGAATCTAATACTTAATCATAGTCCTGCTTAAAATAAACAAAGGAGTCTTATTCTCTTAAGTATGAACATTTATGGAAAAACTTAAAGTAAGTCTTTGTGTACACATTAGGACATTAGACCATAATTTCATTTTTCATAAAATATTTTTGAATTTAAATGTTTCAGTAAGCCGTTATATTTCCTTACTATTGAAAAAATTCTTTTACATTGTATACTTCCTAACCATACTGACCATAAATTTATAGTGTTTAACATGAAAGGGACATGTCATTGAATTTTAAAACCACAGTATAATAAAGTGCACAGGTCTTGCTATTTTTTGGCCTTTTTTTGAATATTAAATTTTTATTCATTTTCAATAAACTTGTTTCTTTGCATTTTTCATGTGCATTTAGTAGTTGGAAAAAGAGAATTCTAATAATAGTTAAAACAACAAACAATATAAAAATTTTGTAAATTGCTTAATTTCCACATTAAATCAAAATTAATTTTTTTTAGAAAATCAATGCACTGTGACTAATGACATTCACAGGAATAACAGAGGTTATTAATATCTAATTGACATTTTGACCCCATCATTTCTGTTGGCTGTCATCCTTGGCAGGTGACAGTGACTGAAGTCCACAGATGATAGGAGCCAGGATGGAAATACTAGTGTCCCTTGTATAGAAATGCACTGTATTCTTATTCTGAGTAATAACTTTGTCCTCATTCACCTCATGTAGAAAAACATTATTCGTTGCTTCACTTAGTGAATGGCATCCCAATTAATCTTTACAGTCTAGTTTACATTTCCTTTCTCCTTTTTAAATCATCACTAAAACATCCTCTTTTATGATTTTTTCCTATTGTTTCCTTTCTTGTTGAAACTGTTTATTGTAAAACAGTTTATGTTACTTAAGGATGACTCTTAACAGAATCACGTATTATAATTTCACATACACAGATGTAAGTACAGTTCCTAAATATGGAAATCACTTAATAAATATATGTTAAATTAATCATATGATGAAAGCTTACTAATTGATTGTTTTTATAATATCTAAAAGGTAGAATTCTTTAAAGATATTCCTGGTATAATCAACTGTATAAAAATCCTTTCCAGTGCAGTTTTACCTGAATTTGAGTTGAGTCAGAGATGATTGCAGCCACACATAATTTTGCATTCTTGTAACAGGTTGATAATTTCTATACTATTCACAAGTTTTTCTGTCTTCATCAAACAGCTTTAATGAAAAAAAAATTAAACAAGAATAACAAGAAAAGGTCAAGGAAACAATGTCCTTGCTTTTATTCTACTCTAACTTAAACAATTTTACACACACATTTTTCTCTCACACTTTCCAGAGAATGAGCACATAAAAATTGAGTTGAGGATGTCTTGGAAAGGCATTTTTTTGGTCACATTGTTTGCTGCCCTTAAAAATAAAATGTATCCAGTTATTGCTAAAATAAAGAATTCATCAAATTCTTTTCATTTTCAAGAGCATATTGAGGGTGTTCATATATAATTACAGACAAACTTGAAATTGCTAAGCAAATACGTACAATATACACCTGTATTTCTAAAGGTATTGGTCTTAACACATCTCTAAGTTGCACAGGGTACAAACCTTTGGTTTGTCACCTAAAGAAGGATATTTGTTGCTCAAATTACTTTATAAGGCATCTATGTGTAAGATCAGTTGCATGTTCAAATGTCTAAAGTGTCTGTTTCCAATAAATATAGAGATGCCACACATGTTTTAGATTGATTATTTCCGCTCATTACTGATTTTCTAGATAAATCTAGTGCTAACATAAGCTATATAGGTTAAGAATAATATCATGATTAATTTTCATAACAGAGTATATTCTGTTGTATTTAATAAGAGTGTCAGACTGGGGTAGGTTTTCCCATTCACTTAGGAAGAAGACATTTTAAGTATCTGTCATTCACGCAAAAATATTTCTTTTCATAGATTGCATGATATAAATAATGAAAATTCAAGCCACTTTCTAATATCTTTGATTAAATTTGAGCTCCAAAAGGAGCACTATGTATTCTTTTTTTTTTTTTTTTTTTTTTGTTTTTCTCCGGTACCGGGAACCAAACTCACGACCTTGCACTTGCCAGGCAGGCGTTTTTGCCGCTGACCTAAATCCCCAGCCCATACTATTCAGAGTAGTTGTATGGGAGTGTTGGTGTATGTATACAAGTTTGAGAAGCAGTCTGTACATAATGGTCTCACACTTCATATGTGATCAAATACTTTTACTATATATCCCAATATATTTTCCTATGAAATAATTAGTAAGAATTGACCTTGTAAATTTTATAGTGTGGAAATTATATTATGACATAAATTTTGTATAAATTCTGCTTGATTATAAATCTATTGAAAATGATCTTGCTATAGCAGTTATTTAAATTTAGCATCCAGTTTAATAAAAAATAAAATAGTTTTTATGAGCTTTGTGTGTTTGAGTTTACATTTTAGAGCTTTTCAGACTTACATATCTGGACTTGGATTTGTCAGTGATATAAGCCAAACATAAGTGCATGTGCAGTACTCTATTCATTAGCCAATAGCTTGAGGATAGACTGATTGTCTAGCTGGAGAAACCATATCTACATATGTTCCTCTGAAGTCATGAAGGCAAATCACTATCATCTGCTACTTCCAGGTGGATAATAGAGGTTATGTGGAATGATGGCTTCTGGCCTTTATCTCACCTATAGCCTACACTAATATACCATGCTTCAGACATGGAATGCACAAAAAACATACAGAAAAAAAGAAAAATGAATTGCTTATCTATAGTCCACTTCCTACATTTACATGAAGCTTTCTGCATTGAGCTCATTCCTATTTTTTTTTGAAAAAAACATAACTAAATTGAATATTTAAAGTGGAATATTTAGTTTTACTAAATTTTATGCTGAATTTAAGCAGATTTACCTTAATTAACTTCTGTATACCAGTGTCTATGAGGTATCTATATAGCTATTTTCCTTGCTATTGGTGTTTCAATTCAGATGGAATTTGATTTGAATATGCTACTGAAGATATAATATGCATTAAGCAAAATTGAAAGCTTTCTTCTCTGATACAGTCTAAAGAATATTTCTTCCAGAAAAAAAGAAATTTTAAAAACTTGCTCTCCTTTCTTCCCTACTCATCTCACATCAATAAGCAAATTATAAATAATTTCTTTGACATTTTTAAAAAGAAATTACAAAAGGTCTCCTTCATCATTAGGTCAGAAATTGCAGATATTTGTTATTTTCACAGGCCAGGAAGCAAGGCAAGAAGAAGGAGGCAGGAGTGGGTCAATGTTCCTGTGTTTCTCCAAGTTAAGTATTCCCTGGAAATCATAAAGATACTTATTTATTCTAAAAGTGAAGACAAGTATCTAAAAGTCATGATTTAACTGAAAAACAAAATTTATATGTATATGTAAGGATAGTTGGAATAGGTGTATTGCTGATGTCTGTAGTTTATTGAGAGGAACAGTCAATGCTTAAAATTTTCTTTTTTCTTGACCAATTTTATACACTTGAATTTGGTAATTAGAATGACTGATCTGAAAACCATATGAAGTATAAGAACCATTGTTGAACTCCTACTATTCTGTATGGTGAAGCTCCGCATTATTTCCAATGTTTGTTTATTTATTTACTTATTTACTTATTTATTTATTTATTTATTTATTTATTTATTTATTTCCTTGTTACTGTCTTTGATTGTTCGATCAGTCTTGTATTCTTATGTCTAATGGACTGAGCAACTTCGTTGATGATAACAGTATATAATTTAGGAACCATTGTAAATTTCTATCATTTTGTCTTGAGGTCATGTATTATTTTTGTTGTTTTTATGTTGTCTTGATCTCTTCATTGTTTTGTCAGTTTTTTAGTTTTTAAAATAAAAAAAATGAAAAAACTACAAATTATTACAACTGAAATTAAAACAAACCGCTGGATTCAGTAAAGTTACTTCCATTTGTTGAGGGCTAGGTACATTTTCACAAACTTAAATACATGTATTTAAAATTTAATTTTCTTCAAAAATATCAAATTTGCCATTTCAGTCTGTGTGTGTGTGTGTAGGTGTGTGTATGCACATGTATGTGATGCTGAGAATCTGACCTAACTACTAGTGAGAGCTTAACTATGGGGCTGTATCCCAAATCCTTGACATTTTATTTCATGGAAAAGACAACAGCACATACAAGCTTCTTCAGCAAAGTTAATTCATCTTCAGATTTCACTACGAAACCTATGGAAAATGGCATAGACTTTCTTTTCTTCCATGATGAGTATAATTTCAAATCACTATATGAGCCTTGAGGAATTTAAAAAAAAAACACTACTTATAATCTAAACTCTATTCCACCATAGAAATTTAAATTTTTCTCTTTAAAATAAAATAAAAATTAAAATGTAATTGACAGAAAAAAGAAATTTATATTATGTTTAACTTACTAAATATGTATAGAATGAGCACGTTAAACATAAATATCCATTGTCTAGAAAAACCAGTATACTTTTCAAATGGTCCCAGATAAATAAAATATTTATAAATATTTGAAACTTTTATGGACAGAATATTTATTAATATTTCATAGTTTATTTCATTTAAGCAGAACATGGTGACATCCGTTTGGCTTTTCATGAAATGTTTGATGAGTTGTATGATGAATAACTCTAATTAATTGCAGTTTATTTTCAACAATTCTATGATTTTTGTGAAAGCACATTCATCTTTGCATGTCCCATAAGGTATTCAGAACCTTATATTCTCAACTAGAATTTTCCAACCCAACTCAATTTGTTATTACATGGACTTACCCAATGTATAATGTTTTGTTCAGTTTTTAAAAATCACTCTACTAATGACTGACGTTGAATAGCAAATAAAATTACAAAAAATATAACTGTCGTGAGGTAATGCAATTTAAAATTTAGAGTTTTGTGGCATAGAGACAAACAAGCTGTCAGTAAGTTTCATGTGTATTTCCTTTCCTTAGAATTATGTATGATTTACAATTCATAAAAATTGTTTTAAGGAAGAATAAGAATGCCTATGGTGTGATCTCCATGTCTCTCTGGGGTAGTTATAAGAGCACTATACATTTTATTTACTAGGATTGTACAGCAGGAGGGTACTTAGAAATTTCATCTCTCCTTGAAGCTGAAGGCATAGTGTATGCACATAAAACAATATTTACTACAGTGCTGGGAGGAATATAAATATTACTGCTAGGATAGCTGATTAGGTTGTCTCACTGAACTTTCTAGGGTTTTACGTATTTGTGTTTGATGCTAGATTTTACTTGTATTCTTTCAGTTTTTGATTCTACACTCCTCAGAGACTTACTCTATTACGACAGCTGTGTACTTAAGGTTACGTTAGTGACATAAAAGAGTTAATGAGATTTCATCTGTATAAAAATTATTTCCAGAATAAAACTTCAGATTTGGAGAGATAAAGTCCAACTTCGTAGCCATGGTAATCCAGTGTATTCGGTAAAGTTTTGAACTCTCAAAAGTAATGAGCAATGACATATGACCTTGAGAAAAATGATAAAGGAAGATTTCCCAATTCCAAGTCTACCTCAAACTATCTTATTCCTTTAGTTTAAAATGACACTATTATAGAACTCATTCCTCATGAATGAAAGAATTATCCCCCATTAAAATGTTAATGCTCCGGAAAAGACAGAGCAAGAATCAATCTATCATTTGTATCTTAATGAGAAGAAGTCACTTGAACCCTGCAAACATTATAGCTATTTGAATTTGAACATTGATAAGACTGAGATGAGGAAAAAATACTTTGGGTACAAGGAGTAGTGAAGAGGGAAAGTAAGGGAAGTGTGAAAGATCTGACAGTCCCTACCTCACAAATCACAACATTACAAGAGATGGAATCACAGGTGACAAACAGTAACCAAGTGTAACTGACCTCGAAAAAGTTCTGAGTTTTCTGATAAACCTGCTATGGATGCTTACAGTACATCCTAACATTTAAAGAAAATAAATTATAATTATTCTGTCCTCCTCCTAGTATAAAAGATTAACACAGATGCTGAAGAGTACTAATGTCTCACCACCACAATACAATCTGGGAACTGTGTTTATGTAGTCATGTGAGTTGTAATTGCTTTAAGAATACAAACACAAAGAGAAATACATGTACTCTAAACACATCAGAAAACTCAAGAAAGATAAATAAAATCTCTTCCTTATAAAAAGTTCCCTGCATGAGATATGGAATGTTTCACTAACCCATCTAAAATGTCAGTGATTTATCAATATTTGGTTCAAATGTGACTGTTTGATAATATGTGTGATTTACAAGGCAACTTAAATTCTCTTTTGACATTTTAATTTTTTCCTATATAAAGTAGATGCAATATTGGGTTTTGCAGAGTACTTTAAATATTTTATATATTTTTTGTTTTTACTTTCATCATTATTTTTATTGTCTGTGTTGGTGTTGGCATTAGTGTTGGTCAACATTTAATCCAACAGAGTTACACATGAGCAAACAGATGATTTTCTGACCTTAAAGCCATTCTTGAGGGACTTTTAAAAGAATTATACTTCCATTATACTATTGTTCTTCCCATAAAACACGGAAATATGACCAATAATTACATTTTATTTTAATATAAATATTTGTGTCTATAATATGTAATATATTAGGTATTGTAAATTATACTCAACTTATATGAAATATAGTATTCACACATATTTGATTGAATTGACACTACTTATACAAAATGCATTTGTATAAAATGTACAAAACTATGTAATAATAATATTTTAGACAAAATATATCTTAGGTCTAAGGCATCAGAAATAATTTGATGTAAAGACAATGAAACTCATATAATTATATAACATAGTGTACTTTTTTATTTTTCCCTAAAGTTTATTTAAACAGTTATATGACTGCCAGAATGACAATATACAATCTCTAACTTCTATACCTAAATGATATGGAGTAAGATTTTAACGCTGTTTTTATGTTTTTAAGGCTATGTTTCTCTACAACACCTGAGCAAATATGATCCTTTAATAGGAAAAATTAAGGAATAATTTTATAGATATTTTATTTGATAATCTCCTGATTCATCATTCGCTAACATACTAGTCATCTTTAAATTTTTCATTAGTTAGTTATTTTTTTCTGTTGCATGAATTTGATTTATTTGTGTCTCAATGTAAAAGTGTCAAACACAGGGTTTTTGCACAAAATTAACATCTGTTCATGAGAATTCAATATAATTCTCATGTTACTTTTTAAATAAGATTGTAAATTTTTAAACGTGTATTGGGTGAATTGACAATTTCAGACCAGATTTAAAATAAACATAGGGAAGGTAATACATTAGAAATTGATATTTCTATTGTTAATTTTTCATCTATTGGTTTACTCCTTTATTCTGAGACACAAAAACAATGTCATAAATGTTTTCTTTTATTAAACTTAATATTTAATTTAACTGAACAATTTTGCTCAAAAAATCTGAGGAATTCCAGTCTTAATCATTCCTATCAGTGATTTTGTATTTTATGTTCAAAAAATCATAATTTCTTTTGTTACTGAGTCAGAAAAATATCAAAGGGTAACCGCAAAAGACAAATCGCAACTCTCCGAATTTTACAGAATTTTTCTCTTTCCAACAGTCAGCATCACAGCTTTGTAGTAAATTGCTTTTGAGTACTTCTGTACCAGATGTCAGCCATCTTGCTTATCACAGAACAAGCCACATTTGAACTGAACTGCTCAGTACTGCACTGAGGGATGTGGTTCCTGATTGAACACAGGTGTAATGGTTGATATACTGTCACACAGTCTGACGTTCACCTAAGATCTTTGTTGAAATAGTTATTACTGATGGCATGAAATGTAATTGCTAATTTTCTGCCTGAGTGGTTACATATTTTCTCTAAATCTTAAGAGTTATTCATCCTTTTACCACTGCCCATTCCTCAGAGTTTAAGGCAGATGTGTCAGTGGTCCATGGACCAGTAATTGAACCTGTCACTTGCAATCTACCAACTTCATTCTTCAGAAATGTGACTACTGCTTTATTCACTCTCCTGCTTATTTTTTCTCATGGTATCAAATGTCTTACTTGAACCTAAGCTAAGCAGTATTCGTTGTTTACCTTTAAGAAACTCTTTGGTCGCAGAGCAAAGGAATGAGATGTGACTCAGTTCTGATAATATTTTTTTTTATTATTTCTCATGCCTTTTGATTATCAAATGAATGGGCTTGTGAGCTTAATTGTAATAAACCTGTCAACTGCTTTGTGGATGTAGAAAGTGCAGTGGCTGAGTTGATAAAGAAGTGGGAGGTTGATAGATGTGCTCTTCCTATGTGAATGAAACCTTCAAATGATTTAGTATTACTAAGCTGTTGACTTCTTTCTAAGATGTCGCTGAAAGTCTGAGTACCCCTGCTTCATGCCCTGTAGCGGGCTAGTACTTTATAGTTTTTACCATAAGTATATTGTAATAAATTCAACAATGTTGCTTTTTCATTTGATTTTAATTCAGTTAATTTGTGATATCAAGCAGTATAAAAGGGAAAGTAATATATACTACATTTAGAGGATTTTTCGTGGTATCACCTAGTTATATATTTTGTCAAAATCTTTCCAAATTTCAAATCAGGACCCAAGGATTGTATAGTTTATCACACCTTATTTTATGTAATAACTTTACTAGTAAAGGATGATACAAATTTCCCTACACTTATGCTTGACAACAAGTAAACAGACGTCTAAAACTATTGGTTGAATGTAGAGCTTGTCTTTTTCAGTCAATAAAATAATATTTTGGAGTAGTGGGAAATCTAGTTTATAAAACTGTTTTAAAATTCTGCCCCTATCCTTTTATTATCTAGCACAAATCATCTATATTTCCATATCTTAAACTTTAAAGGGGTGAAGTAATACTTGTTTTACTATTTAATGTTTTTACCATTGATATTGAGAAAAAATCAATTTATATAATAGCAGGCATATTACAAGGACTTAATATATGATATCTATTGGCAGGAACTATTACGATCATTTCATTCTAATAGTAATAAATGCAATTACTGATGGAAGAGTTGGCTACAAGTGTTAGTATATGAATAGTATATTTCTAGGTTAGATGAAAACAGAAATACAGATATATGAAGTTGAATTCTAATTGAAGAAATGAAAAAGACCAGATATGCTGATGTCTGAGCAGTTGAAGTTATTTGAGGCTTATTAGAAATGTACTTCATAGGGGTTGGGGATTTAGCTCAGTGGCAAAGCGCCTGACTGGCAAGCGCAAAGTCGTGAGTTTGGTTCCCGGTACCAGAGAAAAACCAAAAACCAAAAAAAAAAAAGAAAAAAGAAAAAAGAAATGCACTTCATGTATATATCAGAATGATACATAAACACAATGATTAATTTGTGCAGATAATGCATTACAAATTAGTTAGTGTTTGATGTTACAGTAAAAGGGAGAGTGGTATTCCTTAAATTATGTTGTTTTCCATAACAGTGGCATGTTGTATAGCGGTATTTATAAGTTTAAATGTGTGATTTGAGTTTCCTTTAGGTATGATTCATGAAACACTTTAACTGATCTCCAGATGCCCCTCCCAAGGTTGCCATGAAAAGGATGTACAGTAGAAGAAGAAACTGTGTGCCAGGACTGAATCTGAGGAACAGAATCCATTTGAAATGAAATTAAGTAGAAAGCATAAACACTTAGAAAAAGTAAGTCACAGGGTAAACTGTAGGACGAAGACCATAAAAAATTTATACGTTCATTGTCATTTGGATGCTGTCTTGACCGAGTTTTGAGGTGTTTTAGGTCTTATTGATAAACATTATCTACAAAAATGCAAATACAAAGGAATATAATTTCTTAATGTAAGCATCAAATCACTGATTTGTATATTAGTAAAATTAAAATGTTCTCAGCCTCCTGTTGCTCATTGTACTTGCACTTTAACAAAATATGAGTCAGATACCATAAAGGTTGACATGCCTTTCTGAAACTATCATTATTGTTTTAAATTTATGTGGTAATTATATATTCAAAAATTATACAATAATTTTTGCTATTTCCAATAATTTCAAACAATGTAGATTTTTAGGAAGAGAAACATATTATATTCTGCATTTTTTTTCAGAAATAAAAATTTTAAAAGTGTATAAAAATGATATTCCACTAATTTTTCATTGTTTATATGAATGTACAACCAATTATTTTAATTTTGTAAAACTATATTATATATTAAAGTATGTATTATTTATTTATGTATTGAATTATTTGTCAAATTATTAACAAAAATTGATTTTTGTGATCTGTATTGTTTCATTACAATAATTTCATTGATTCTCCCTACATAACTTTTCAAAATTTAGATTGAAATTTTACTTGTCTCTATTTCACAGAGTTTTTGAAGAAGATTTTATTTAATGTCCCTAATTTATGCAACTTCAGGACATTATTAATATTTTGACTATCATTTGTTGACTATCATTGCAATAGATTGTTTCACAAAGAAAATGAACTAATTCATTATTGTGAAATTTATTATGATTGGGCTGGGGATTTACCTCAGCGGCAAAGTGCCTGCCTAGCAAGCGCAAGGTAGTGAGTTCGGTTCCCGGTACCGGAGAAAAAACCAAAAAAAAAGAAATTTATTTTGATCTGAGTTACATTCTTTATATTTTTCCTAAATAGATTTCCAAAGTTTAATATAAAAATAAATACAACTCTAAAAATGAGTATATTTTTTAAATAAATTGAATCCATCTGTATTTAAAATAGCTTCATCAGGGATGTACACCACAATTTCTAAAAGTTCTTCTTTTTGTATGGTTACTGCTGAGGAAAATGAAAGATAAAACATTGTTTTAAAGTCACAGATATTACAAATATAAAGTAGCACCTAAATTGTCTCTTAGATTATAAAAGTGTATACTGTCAGAGAAGTAAGTTTGCTTTACCCAGGAAAGCTCTGGATACTTCTAGTTAAATTAGAGTAACGTCTTGTAAAATAATATTATACAGCTGAATTGTAAATGTTATTAGAGACTCTTTATTATCAGTAATCTGATTTGGGTTAGAATTAAGATTTGAGTTTATATAATAATTTTATGTAGAAGCAGATCTTCCTAAGTCAGTAGTTGAATAGTTAAATTATTTTAGCAATTGGGAAAATAATATTCAAAAGATGAAATAACACACACACATAGATAGATAGATAGATAGATAGATAGATAGATAGATAGATAATTTAATCAGAGAACTGACTTTAAATTTGGGTTTTGATTTCCTAACTCTTCCTTTCTTGGTTATATTGGTTAGCTGAATATATAGTAAAAATGTTAATTTAACAGTATATTTCTTTTGTGACATTTATGTTCCTGCAAAGTCGTCTAAGAGACTAATATAATTTTTAAAATAATTTAAATATAGAAACCTTCCCAAGAAATAAATATGCTGCTGGAAAACAGAAGCTCTTGCAAGTCTGTCGTAATGAAAAAATGTATAACATGGTTACCCATTTGCTTCCTGGTCACACTAATAGAAGACTTTGGAGAGTTCTCATTTCATCCTAATACTCAGTAAATAAAATCAGACTGTTGAGTAAGATAGATTGTGCAATACATTCTTCATTTGTCCTTCAAACCTTCCAATCTACATCCCTGACAGTGTTCTTTGTCCCCAAAAGATATATCACTCATCAGTTAAGCTTTCTATCCTGTAACTCCCCCAGAGAAAGAGATGGGGGGTTGGGGAAGAGAGAGAGAGTGGCTAAAGAGCAAGGATTGTCAGGTTCCTTTCGTCCTTTAAGCTCTGTTGCTCTCCATATACAGGTAAACACTCCCCTTCATAAGCCTCTCAGCCTAGAATTGGTGAAAACTCCTGTAACTTGCTCCATATGTCAATGGTATTTCTCAGTCCTGCCTGTAACCTTAATTACTGTCTCCATTAAAGGTTTTTTGGCGGTTTTGTTTTGAATTCACAATGTATTTTCTCTCAGAAAACTGCTGATAGATTTTTCAGATCCCAAGCACACAAGACATTTTCATTTTAGGTCCAGGTGCATGAAAAACTGAAATTAGGCTACATAATTGACACAAAGAAGGGATTACAAAAAATATATGAAGTAATTGAACAGATGATGAAAACATAATTACGAGATGGCTTTTATACATACACTTTTATCTCATTTATTTCAAAACAACATCACAGTTGTAGACTACACGTAAGTAGTGATTTGCGTGTCACTATGCACCTGTTTGTTTTTTTTTTTCTCCAGGAGGATTGAACACAGGGCCTTGTGCATGCAAGATAAGAACTCTACCACTGAGCCACAACCACAGCCCTATTCACCTGGTTTAAAATGTGGATCTGTTTTCATCTATAGTGTTTAAAACTGATCAACCAAGAGTTCCTACTGACACACTACTGAGGGTCAAGAAGACATGTATAGGGATGTGTCTGATTATTTATATGGGATATCTTCTTACACAAACTCCACAAAAGTAAAATGTAAAGAACAATGATGAGAAAGCTACCAGAATCTGTGAAGAGATGTTCTAAACTAGTTCATCTGAAGAAAAAATAGCATATCTGAGCAGTAATTTCCACTATTTAGTATATTCATAAAGCATCCATTTCATAATTACTCAGAAAAATTAGATACCAGTTACAAAATGAATGACATATTAAAAGATGACTAACAAGTAAAAACTGATCCAATTACCATGAATGATGATGATGTCAATCTTTCACAAATATACATCCATAATAAAAATATAGAAGAAAGAAATACAGAAAAAACAACATACAAGAAAATATAGAAGAAAACAATAGTGACTCCAAGGGTAATCTGTAGGAAAGGTCATCAAAATTCAGGAGGAGAAGTACAGTAAAGTTAAACAATTTAGGATTAAACTGAATAGTATAAGAAACTACTTTAAAAAGTCAACTGGGAAAAATAGAATATAAAATGGATAATGTTGAAAGTTAAACTAAGGAGAAGAATGTTATACCCCCAAAATATAAACAAATCAAGAATAGAACATTAGAAAAATGGTAATTGTCATAGTTTGGGGTTTTTGTAAAGGGAGTAATATTATACAGGACACATATTTTATGTTTATTTTACAATGAATTACCTAAAGAATCATATATGATGAGTGTAGAAAATCTGTCCACACACTAAAGACCAAAGAATCCAGCCAAGGACCTGAATCCCATGGAAACGTCCTGCATGAGTCCAGCCGAAGACCTAGAGCCCAAAACAATGCCTCCTATGAGTCCAACTAGAGGCCTAGAATCCACAACAATGCAGGCTGGTTTCAAGGACCTGTATTGGGAAGGCCCAAAAGTCAGTGGTCAAAGTGAGAAAGTCTATGCCAGCAGGCTGATGGATCTGTACTGGTGCCAGCAAGTGAGGCTCAAAGTAAGAACCAGAGGTACCCCGAAAAGTACCACAACCGTACTCAGCAACAGTGAGGTCCCCAGCTCCTCCCATGATGAGGAATGCCGAGTTCCCATCAGGAAATCCAACGTAACAAGCTTCTCCACGAAACTAAGCAGTGCAGCACCTTCCCCCAGAGCCAGGAAGTGATGCTCAAAGTGAGGACCAGAACTCTCCCAACGTGAACCGCAGCTATTCTCAGTGACAACGAGGTCCTGAACTCCTCCGTTGATAAGAACAGTTAAGTTCATCGAGAAAGTCATCATTACAAGGTCCCCCAGGAAAACCAACAGCTCCCTACAGCTTCCCCACAGATTCGAACAGCTCCCAACAACCTCTAAAATTCTTCCTCTCCAGTTGTGCCTCTTATGTTGCTGGCAGCAATCCTCAGGTGGACCTCCCAAACCCAGCACCATTCTAATTCACTTCAGCTGGATGTTACAAGTTGACCACCAATAGTCAATCCACCACAGTAATTATTAAGCATATAACTAAGAACATACAATATGAAAAAATAATGTTCCTTGGGAAGAAAATAAAATATATTAAGAAAATAGAAAATTATCTAAGATCCAACAGATGAGACAAAAACTATTTAAAGATAGATTAAGTGAAAACTTTTCATAATAATGACCTAAATCTATGGGATGCATGAGCTTTTGTAGTGTAAATGTAGAATTATTCTAGCTCTCTATAAAGGCAAAAATGACATTTAGATAGATATTGTAAAATACACTTATAAATAATGAATAATAATTTATTTTAAACATAAAGCAAGTAAACATAAACAAATTGTACATAAACATGATAAAACACAATCTACCTAAAAGAATAAAAGCTACTCTTTTTTACATTCTTTATGACATAAATAATGGTCATAGATCACGACAGTAATGTATAGTAACTCAAAGAAAAATAAAAATGTACTCTAAAAAAGTTAGATCCAGTGAAGTTGTTATTGAATTGTAATAATTTCAGAATGCATGATAGTTGTAAATCAAATAGTAACAAAACCTCTGACCTATTTTTATGCAAATTAAGGTGCATAGAATATATAATTCATTTGTCTTGTTTGAAAATCTATGTGAGGATGATATTTAGTTGTAGGTTGATAAAAGACTCTCCAAGACTTGCCATTGACTAATCTCCACAGACTATCCCTGTCACCTTGTTTGGAAAAACAATTGGTGAAGATGTGATTCAATTATGGATGTTGAATTGATTAAATTACCATAAATTACATATTAAGGCTCTAAAAGGAATCAGAAGTGGACTTGTGAGAGAGGCAAGAGCTATCACACACACAAACACACACACACACACACACACACACAAGAAATCAATGTGAACATGGAGAAGAGAAACACTGAACGTCAACAGTGATCTCAAGTTGGAAAAGCAAGAGATCCATTCTGTATTGATTTTGATCTTCTGTGAGCACAGACATCAATGTCAAAAGCCACTGAAATAGTTCTTTTTTGTGTCAGCTTATCTAGGGACCATCCTGCCTGTTTATTTGGTCATATACATCTGGATGTCACCCTGTAAGTAGTAGATTAAAGAAAAACAACATTTAAATCAGGAGATTCTGAATGAGCAAATTACCACTATCAAAGTAGTTCGTATTCTTCCAGTCTGATAAAGGCCTTAAGGAAAAACTTACTAAAATTTCCCAAGGAAAATGGAATTCTGCCTCTAGACGTCTTTATATCTAACATGCAGTATTAGTCATCTTAAGTCTACACTCTGCCTGTTTACTATGAAGACTTTGCATTTGAGAGCCTGAGCAACTCTTGCAGCCACTTAAAAAGAATAAAATACACACAGACAGTAAAGCATGCAACACCTCCCTCTCAAGTACACAGGTGGAGATATATGTGTGTATGTACAGAAAGTTGTTTTTATTTCTTTGGACAGTTCTAATACAGTCATGAACCTGTTATAGCAGTCACAGGAAACTAATGCAACAACCAACATAATTATATTAATATACAATTTTAACTAAAGATTCAGCAATTTAGGAATTTTGATATGTAATTATTTTAAGGAATATTACATCTGCTTAAAGATAATTTATAAATATAGCACTAAACAAATCTGGACATTTTATTCATTCTACACAGTATTAGAATTGTTGAAGGTACTTTTTTTATAAACATCTATGTCTTAATAAAATTTTGCCTAATGCCATAAAGAAACAAAATATATTATAAATGCCATAAGGATATGATAACTAAGATATGTTGTAGCAGTGACTTGTAAGAGAGAGGAAAGAGCTCTTAAATGTAAGAAAATATGTCATGAACAAACCTGCACTCAGGTTTTTAACTGATATATAAAAATGTACAAATTGCATGTATTAATGGGGTACTGTGTTTTGTTTCATTACATGTACATTATGGAATGTCTAAATAAAGTGAAAAATATTGATCACTTGACACATTTATCATTTCAGAGCATGGTCTGGGAGGCCACACAAAAGACCCCCAAAAAGGAAGTGTTATTTTTTTAAATTTATTTTAAAAATAAAAGAATGAAAACATATTAACAAGCAAACATCCATTTACAAAATAGCTTAAGAACAATACAAGCAATACTGAATTACAGACAAAGTGATAGGAAATTAACAATGGTTGCTGTATTGTATATTGATATCTTCAAAGTAGTTTTCAGGAAAACAAATATAGACATTCAAGATTGATCAAGTAATTAATCATTACCTGTTCCTTTCAGTAAAGTGATAGAAGTCAGTAGCACAACTATGTTAGTTATCCTGTGTATACATACATACATAATTTCCCCTTCTTTTTTTTCTCTTTTCCATCATCCCAGTTGCTCTTTTGAGCAGTTTCCTTTCATTTCACAATGTCTATCATACCTAAAAGGAGGTGTTTGAAGATGTGTCAATGGAGTGAAAAGAGCTGTAGAAACTCCAGGAAGTCAGAGATGCCAGAAATGTAGGATATGTGCTGAGGTAAGCTGCAGGTTGTGGTGGAACCAGCCCAGGAAGGATGCTATGGACTTCAATCTGAAAGACCAAGAGGTCTAGCAACACAATATCTTTGGAACTTACATTTTACCACCATAGGACTCAGATGGCAGATATGGAGCTCCAAGATTGAATGCTTGACCTCTTAGGTTTCAGTCTACTTTTGGTCTTTTTTCTATTTCTTAATCCTTCTTTCAGAATGGGAATGTTTAACCTGTGCCACTGCCCATGGAATAACGTGACCTACTGTTTACCATTCCAGAGGTTCAACTTGATGTTGCCTTAAGTCTCAGAAGAGACTTTGACTTGGACTTTTGAAAAATGTTGGAAATGTATAGCTTTGGGGAAAGAATTATTGCATTTTCAGTTAGAAGTAAGGTAGTTGTATGATGTTAGTTTCTTGAGAGGTTAAGTATAGATTAAAAGAGATGTGTTAGGGTGTTGAACAACAAAGGGGAAACATGATGATCAAGCTTTATCATGTGAATTTGATTGGCTTGGAATCCATCCAAAAGATTGATGAAATAGACTTCTAGGTATATATGGATGTGTGAACTTGGGTACTATATGTAGTCTTTTGTCATTTCCTACATAATGTTGCTCTCCTGCTGTTTCCCAGCCACCATGAAATAAACAGCTTTGATTTACTATGATTTGTGGTATGATAGCTCTGCCTTGGGCCAGGTAACCATGAACTGAACTCCCTGAGACAGTAAGGCAAATTAGAACTCTCCTTTAAATTATGGCTGTGGATATTGCATTCTAGCAATCAGAAAGCTGGCAAATATTGATTTTATGGACTTTTAGTGTCTGTTATATCTATCAAATGTAAGACTAAACTGTATTCATTTGAAAAGTAAGGACTATAAGATTAATATATGCCAAAGCAAGTACTAGGAATTAAATGTGAAAAAAATAGGAAACAAGAAAAACAAAAGCAGACACATTCTCAGATAGAAATTTTATATATATATATAATATCCTCTTTTACATATATATATAATGTATATATATTTCTTCTTTTCCAATATAAAATGGTAACACTGGATCTGAAAACAAAGTACACACCTAATTCAAGACTGTGAGCTGTGTTCAAAAACGGCAGAGGAGAAGTCTAAAAGACTCTTAAGAAGAGAACTAATAAGATATTTCTATTCAGAACAGAAAAATAAAACCATAATTATTATATATTTTGAATAGGATGTCTACTTATAGTAAGCCATAACTACACCTTTAAATCTGTAACAAATGACGATGCTGGGATACTCAGAACAGAAAGGCAGAGGACTCAGGAGATAATATCTGAACTCTTTTCTTTGATGCAACACATTATAGTTAATAGTATGTTCATTTAAAGACTGAATTTTTAGGCTGCAATCTCAAATATCAAAGCAGAATGATTAGTATTTGGGCTACAAAATAAATATTTGAAAATATTCAAATGACCAAAGCAAACTTTGTAATGAGGCATCCTTTTATATATAAGGATTTTAAATAGGCTTTCCAGATGTTCTGTTGTTTAGGCAGAGATTATCAGGCCACACTTTTGATACTGAGGCTAGAACCTATTACCTAGGGATATTGAAAACTTTTTGAGAGATATGCTTTTTTATTCAATAATATTCAAATGTAACAAGGATTTATTTTGTTTGGAGTACTTCTCATGTTCTCTTAGTTTTATTTTTGTTGGTTAAGGTCAGTTAGATCAATGATGAGATAACAGATGGATTTTTAAAACTCAAGCTCTGTTGCTGTTTGAACTGTACAGCTTTAGTACATATCTGGCATGAATTCTAACTGTTTATAGGTTTTAGATATATGGAATCTCTAGGAAAATGATATGTCTGCACTATTAATTTTAGGCTAATTTGCTCTTCCAAATTATGTTGATAATGAAAATGAACCAAGAGGTTAAAATGCCTAGAGTTTGCTTTAATCAGTTATCTTGTGGTCTGTAGTTATTTTTATAAATTAACAACAAAGTTAAATTTAAGACTATATTTAGAACCCTGAGATAAAATATAATTAAAACAAGCAAAAAAGGATGGTCTGTCATCATTCTCGTGTACTTTAGACTTAAAAATATGATCTCTGGCCTGTTATAGACCATTTCTTTCCCAAACACATATCTTGAAGCTTAATTCTCAAATGAGTATGGTAGGCAATGGGGTGTTTAGGGACCAATTATGACATGAGGTCATGGTTCTCGTGAATGGATTCACTGTCCACAGTGAGGAGATTTTCCTCACCCTTTCTATGGGTGAGAGCACCACATCCTCATGTGAGGTTACAGCAAGATTAGTATAATTTATAAACAAAAAGTCGAGTTCCCACAAAACCCCAATTTGCTGGAACCTTGATTTTGAATTTACGTAAATTCAGAATTTTGTGAAGTGTATTTTTCTTGTAGATCAGCTTCTCAGCTTATACTACTTTGTTAGGAGATTTTGGTCTAACATAATGCTCTTCCCAACTTTTACTTAGGTTAACTACAAATTTATAATTATTTTAGGTTAATTTCTGATAAAATTCTGACATGACATGTATTATATTTGTAGGTACCTCTAGGCAATATTATATCTCAAATTATTCATCATATTGGTAGTGATACTAAGGAAGAGGGAGGTTAAATTGACAGCTCAGTATCAACTGAAAAGCTATTAATAAAATTCACCTTTTTTGATCTTATTCTAGAATCCTATATCACACTTCTCTCTCTAGAGATTCTCTATGGTTAGATAGGTATTATACGCAATCATTCAAAATCATTCCATTTTGAAGTTAAAGGATGCTGGAAGACTGACAGACATTTCATCATTTGTCAAAGAACACAGACATGTAAGGGATAAGACAATGTTTTAATATATATGGTTTTTAAAAATTAATATGCTATCAAATAAATACAGAAAGAAAAATGTTAAAAGTACTTACAATTTATATTTAAAAATACACATATAGTTCAGCAATAAAACAGAAAAAAATGTAATGGAAACAGAAATTTTAATTTAACCTACAGTATCTAAATGTATGGTCTAGGGGCTGGGGATTTAGCTCAGCGGCAAAGCGCCTGCCTGGCAAGCGCAAGGTCGTGAGTTCTGTTCCCGGTACCGGAGAAAATAAATGTATGGTCTAATGTTACATAATGTGACAAAGAATGAAAAGCTAGATTCTGTAGTGCCATTAATATGTAGACAGTAATTAAATATTAAATACAAGTTATGAAGCTATTATAAAATTACGTATCAACAAAAGTTTTAGGGCTGGAGATATAGCTCAGCCACACAGCACCTCCCTGGCAAGCACAAGGTCCTAAGTTCAATTCCCAGTACCAAAAATAAATAAATAAATTTTTAAAATTTTATTTCATTATTCATAGAGTGAATCTAAAACAAAACTAAAGTGATTAAGAAAATAAACCAATATATTGACTACTTGTTGTTCTATGGTTGATTTTTTCCAGACTTGGGGAACTGATTTTCTTATTATTAAGTATGAAGGATAAGTAAAACTGGTTTGTGACAAGTACATATAGATACTGTGTGTTAAAATCTGGAAATATGTTTTAATCCTCACTACTCCAAATTCATTGACAATCTTTTCCATTCCCAGCTTTCCCAAGAAACTTCTCCTGATCCAACAAACAGAGAGAACTTCCAGGCATTTGATTCAGCTCACAACTTCTAGTACTCTACATTAGGTTGTCTAATGGACTCTAACCCATTGAAGGCAGTTTCCCAATCCTATGCTTATGAGAATTTTCCTGTGTGTTTGAAAACTGGACAGTTATTGATAATATGTATTTCATAAGGAAAAACTGGTTCATGGAAGAAATTTTAGCTTCCCTGAGACTCAATTGGATAGCTTTGGCTGTAGACTTCTGGAATCCCTTTGTTATGGTGCAATTATATATTTTAAGTAGGCAAGATATATGGCAAAATGTCATCCAGTTTAAGGATAGAATGAAGGAGTAAAACTACACTTTAAATAAAATCACAATGTCTTAGGCACGTAATCACTTGATAAGAAAAACCTCAGCACCAGCATACTCTCTCAAATGTTTTGCCATCTACTAGAACCACAAGCACAAACATTTCTCAAACAGCTGATATTGAATATTTTTCCACAGTGTAAATAAAAAATGAAGCTTATACTTTATTTACTTTTGTAATATTATTCATTTTTGGCCCAAGTCCTTTAGGATGAATTTATACTTAGTGATAAGTTTGCTTGGATTTACAATTAGCATGTGGAGATTGGGAACAAGATGACAGATGAACATGTGTCTTCAGTGGTCATCTTACCATAGATGAAACAATGTGAACAGTTATTCTTGTACCACGTTGCTTTCTCAACAATTTAAAAAGGCAGATGAAAAGACAGTGCCTTGTATTAATATAAGAAGAAAAGATTCATTTGACAAGGCAAGAAGGAAAGATGTGCTGCTGTTTCAAGTTCTGGCAGCACACCACACAAAAAAGCAAGGAATTAAGGCCACATGTTAGATCTGAAAGCTGGTACCAGCTCTATCATTTTGAAAACCATTGTTGGGCACAGTCTTATGGACATTTTCCACAGGACGGTACCTAAAGACAGCTTCTGGCCCTTGTCTTTTGGACATCGAAGGGACTGCTATCACTTCTCAGGCAGGATTAGGAGGTGAAAATCTCTGACAATTATAAGGTAAGGCAATAAAGAAAGCACAGAAATTTTCTTTGAATTTAGTGCTGGGCTTGACAAACAAGACTCAGTACAGCCAGAGAAGAAAGAAGAGTGGTCACAGATAGAACATTTAGACATTTTCTGGCACCAAGCAGATATCTGCTGGTTCCCTGAGGACTAATTCAAGTGTTAGCATGTATCACTGCCAGTCACTGCAAAGATCTGGAGTTCACACCCCGGGATAGGAAGGTTCATGTAGTTGTAAGACTCAACTGAAATTTAGCTTAGTGTCATGCTGTGTGACTAAGGGACTGGCTCTACTACTGCTCCCCCAAATTCAGATATTAGACCAAGGAACGGATTCTTTTTACTTGAGGATATAGAGCAGGAAATTGAGCCAATGATTTAGTTGCCAGGGCAGTGAAATAAAACTAACTGTTGTTGTTCCAGGCTAGTGACAATAAGAGGAAGCCTCAGGACTAAGTCCAGTACCAGGGGCTGCAGATGTTGTATTCTAGCCAGCATCACTTGTGATTCATTGAACCAGTCTCAGTCCAGAAATCCACCTCAGCAGCAGAATGAATCTTGATCCTGCCCCTGTACTGTCTTGTACCCCGTGGACTCTGTACTCCAGGGATGACTCAGTCTTGTAATCTTTGTGTTGTTACGATTGCCCACTTTATCCTTCTTTGAACCCCAGTAAGCACAACAAAGAAAGAGCAATTGTGCCCCAGGGGAAAGAAAAGGGACTGCATATCAAGTCCTTGGATGGGGAGATAGGACCCATTGCATCTATATGAAGCCAAAAGGGAGACAGAATCTTGTCATGTGTAATCAGGGTGCTTGGCAGTTCACAAGGCATTGATCCTGTACTAATCTTAGTTTTCCCTTTGTAATGTGCACTGAGGTATAGGTATCTCTTTGCATTAATGCATCCATTCAGTGCAATCAAAATGTTGGGTTCTGAAAGGTCTTCATAATTCCTTTGTAGTCGCTGTGGCACTACCTATTGGGGACTATGTGCCATGGCCAATATGGCACGGGCCCTTAGAGGCCATGTGCTAAGCCCCACCCTTCTTCCCAGAGTCAAATTACGACCTCCTACTCCCCTTTACATAATATCCTATTTCATTTTCCCATGCTCACACCCAATGCTAGCGTGCCATGTCAGCTAGCCCACTCCCAAAAACCCGCCTCTAACCTGACCATATATAACCATTGTGCTCCTTTGTCCACCCCAGAAGACTTGCTCCCTCTGCCCCACCCCCCACTCCTACCACTCCTCCCCCTGGTCTTCTCCGTGGTCTTCAACAATAAAAGTGTTTTATTGTTTTATTACTGTCTCTGCCAGCCGGACACCTTTTAGGTTCAACCCCCCAAATGACTCTTACTAGATAAAATAATCAGTCACTTTCTTTCAGTGCTTAAAACACATTATTCCTTTTCCTTCTATAATCTAGAGAACCTGCTGAAAAATCTGCAGTTATTCTAATGAACAGACTTTTTAAAATGACTTGGTATTTTCTCTTTCAGCTTGTAATATTTTTCCCTCACTGTACTCCTGAAATATTAGGTAAAATATAAAATGGGGATTTTTTTTTTTTGCTTTTCATACCAATCTCTGATTATAACATCTTTCTTACCTGGATGTCTCTATTTTGCCAAGATTTAAGAACTTTTCAGAGAAAACTGCACTAAAAAATACCTCTAGTCTTCTAGTCCAAACCTTAGCCTTTACTTTTATACCACTCTCTCTATATATATATGTATCTTCTCTCTCTCTCTCTCTCTGTCTCTCTCTCTCTATCTATATATATATATATATATATGGTTCTTGAATAAACACTGACTAATATACCTTGTCAACCTAATTAATAATAATACCCCTGAATATAAATGTTTTCAGTTAAAACAAATGCTGTCAGATTACAGAAATTCTCAGTTCTTCACAGCCTGTAAGAAACACAGCACACCAGCAAAGGCAGACACAAACTGAAATTATAAGAAGGGAAAATATTCCATGCAATAAAATCTTAAAGCAATCAGAAGTAATTATGCTCATATCTTTAAAACAATACTCAAAGGCAAAATTGCTCAGAACACATACAGAAAGCTTTACAAGTTGGTAGAAGACACATTCCATTAAGAAGACATAACAATTATATCTATACATATGTGAATATTCATGTACACATACATGTATAGAATATTTGCATATGTATATATATATATCAAACATTGCATTAGTGTAACAAATTGAATAAAGCTAATACTATTTGATCCAATTGAATCATAGTTCGTTACTTCAATTTCTCACTTTCATTAGTAGATAGATCATCCTACCCAAAGAAAAAAATCAATAAAAGAAACATTAGACTTAAAACATAATTCTAAGAATAATTCATCCAACAACTGCAGAACACACATTATTTTCAGCAGTTCATGAAAATTTCTCCAAAATAGAAAATATTTTAAACCAGAAATAGTCTTTAAAAGCACAAAGTATATGACATAATTGTTGAAACTCATTAGATCATAGTGTAGTGGAATTTGAAATCAATAGGCACAGAAAATGTACAAACATAAAGGTTGTATAATTCACTTTGTACTATTAGTGAATCATTAAAGAAATCCAAAGAGATAACAAAATTTTCTAAGAACCAATGAAAATAGAAAAACTCAAAAGTTTGGGAAAGAGTGTAAGCTATTCTATGATATTTGTACCTATGAATGCACATAGCAAAATATGAGACACATATCAACTAAATGATCTGACAGTGTATCTCAGTTCTTTAGAAAACATCCAAGAACAAACCAAAACCAACAAATCAGGTAAAAAGAAGTAATAATGGTTAGAGCTTACATTAATGGAACTGAGTCTAGAAGAATAATACAAAGAATCTATGGAAGCAATGATTGTTTAGAAAACAATAAACAAGTTCGTAAATCCTTTCCAAAATTATGTGTGTGTGCGAGAGACAGAGAAAGAGAGAGAGAAAGAGAGAGAGAGAGAGAGAGAAGATGAGAGAGAACTGTAATTGTATGACAAATACTACTGAGTTGGGAATTCTATATTTTATTAAATTAGAGAATCTAGAAGAAATATATGTTTATAGACAAATTTGAGCTATAAAAATGAAGGCTATAAAAACATGGTTGACAAGCAACAGAATAGCTAATAAAAAACCTCCCAACAAAGAAAAAGTCAGGGACAAATGGTTTCACTACTAAAAGTTTAAGAGTCTTTCAAGAAATAATACTAAGTCTTCTCAAACTGCTCCATGTAATTGAAATAGGATGAACCCTTACAATTACATTTCACAAGGCCAATGTCACTCTGATACCAAAAGGCAAGGACACACAGAGACACACATGAAAAAAATTATATTCCAGTGTCCTGATGAATATAAACAAAACAATTCTTAATAAAATATTTGCAAACTGAATTCAACACATTAAAAAGTTAACGTGGCATTGCAAGGTGATTTTATCCCAAGGACACAAGAAGGATTCAGAATATGCAAATCAATACATGTGTAACTCCACATAAATAGAATCAAGGACAAACATCACATGACTAGCTCAATAATACAGACTACACCTTCAACATAATTTAACATCCTTTCATTATAAAAGTTCTAACCAAGCTATATATACAAGAATGATTACACTACATAATAAATAAAAGTTGTATATAATAAACACATAGTTGACATTATATTGAATGGAAGAAAACCTCAATGATTGCCTCTAAAATCAGGAACAAAACAAACATGTCAATTCTTACAAGGGTGAACTATGACTATTTTGAAAATTTTCATTAAGACTTATTGTAATTGAAATTTTAATAAGAACAGTTAGGCAAGAGTAAATAAATGAAAGGGTATAAATAGGAAAAGAAGAAAAATATTCTCATTTTTACATGGTCTGAGCTTATGGTTAAAAGATCCTTACATTTCACCATAGAAGTTTCAATATGATAAAATATAGAATACAAAAATAATCACTAATCACTATGTGAAAAAATATTTTCAGCATTTTAAATCACAGAGAAAAGCAAAATCTATATGGAGGAATCATCCCAATTAGAATGGCCATCATCAAATGCTGAGTAACACAAATCAGGTATAGAACTGTGATGTTCTCTCATTTCTGCTACAACTGCTCTTATGAGAAGTTGTCATGTGGTGATAAAATATGTAGAAAGGGAACACTTGAGCATTGTTGGGGGGAGTCTCAATTCTTGCAGTCTTTATGGAAAAAACAGTATGGAAATTCCACAAATAATTGAGATTTAACTACTTTATGTTTTATCAGTCTTACTACTGGTCATCAGTGAAAAGAAATAAAACCAGTATATCAAAGAGACTTCTTCCCCAGTTATACTAGTACTACTCAGGACAGCCGACACATGAAATCAAATTAAGTGTCCATCAAAAGATAAATACATGTGATATACATGTATAAATACATTGTATATACATATGTGTGTTTGTGTGTAGATATACACATACATGCAAAATACACATACAGTGAAACACTATTCAGTAGTGAAAAATGATAGTCTTGTATTTGTGATTCTGTGGATGTAACTGGAAATCATGTTACATAAAATAAAATAGACATTAAAAGATAATTAATAAATATTTTCACTAACTTGTTGTATTAGTTATTTTTCTCTTCGCTGAGACAAAATACCCAACACCCACAAGTTAAGAGAGGTAAGATTTATTTCAGCCTCCTATTTGTAAAAGTTTCGGTCCATACTCAGTAGCTCCAAGGTAAAGTAGCATGGCAGAGGGGCATTGCAGAGGAGACATACTCATGACAGAGCAGGCAGGAGGCAGCACGAGCAAGGAGCGATGAGCAGCAGCAGCCTCCCTTTCACTTTTTCTCACCCAGGCTGCAAATCTTTTGGGTAGTGCTACCCACAGCCGGGTGGGCCATTCCTGTACCCACACCCAGAACAACGCTAAGCCAATCAGTAGAAAATGTAGTTATCACACTCTCAGTCTGTATGCATGCACCTTTAGCCTACTGTCCCAAACCCTAGATCCAGCTACCTTTGAAAAGTCCCATCTATCAGTACACGAAGTTTGGGAGAATATCGGGGATCAAGCCATAACACCTGTGGACTCTAAAAAGAATATTTTTGATCTAGAAATTCAGAGTACAGTTGAGTTTCTCAGGGACTGGTGAAAGTTCAGGGATGGAGGAATAAGGACCAGTTGATTAGCATTTACTTGGGAAAAAGGAGTTCGGGTGTTCTCCAGTCCTGTCCACAAATAAGGACAACATCTTGTACATTAAAGGAACAAAACAACAACATCCACAAGGCTTTTGACTTTTTTTATATGAAGTTATGGTTACTGTCTGAGGTTAGCTTTACCCTGACCAAACATTACATAATGGATACAAGTTTGCACACTTCAAATGGTACCCACAAATATGTACTATTTCAAGTGTGTCAGCAGAATACTTCAGTGTGCAAACAAAGGCGTTCTCCAGCTCAGTGGAGAAATTCTCACTCATCAGTTGTGATTCACATGCATGCTGCTGAAAATTTAGAAAACAAAAACTAAGATTCCAAATTTTAATCTGGCATATTATTTTATATCATTCGGCATGATAAAAATTATTATTAAAGTGATTATGACATGTCTTCCTTGTAATTATATAATAATATTTTTGAAATTTAAAAAAATTACTTGCTGCAATATTATTCTTGTATTAATTTGATTATTTTATTCTAAAACCTACAATTATTTTAATCAATTAAAATGTAAACATATAAAAATAACATTACTCATGAATTAAAATTGACCATCATCCTTGGGATAGATTAGAAATACTAGTCTTTTGCAAAAAAATTGATTTTAAAGAATTTTCTGAAGGCTGGAGCTGTAGCTCAATGGGAGAGTACTTGCCTAGCATGGACAAGGCCCTGAGTTAAATCCTCAGTACTACAAAAATAAAAACAAAAACCTACAAAAAACAGAGCAGTAAAGGCTTTTCTGGGCTGAGCAAATAGTTTTGTGGCAAAAGCACCTGCCTGGCAAGCACAAAGTCCTAAGTTTGATTCCTGATACCAAACACAATAAATAAATAAATAAAATAAAGAAACAAGAGTCTAAAAAATTTTCTATACAGCCTAACATATTAGTTTATTTCTTCTCTTTACTACTAAAATTTAAAAATATGTAAATATTAATAGCAATTATTTGAAAATATTGATTTCATTAACTATGCACACCAATTCATTTCACCATTCTTTGTATTTGGTGCATTTACATTCATCTTTCTGAACTCTATAGGTGGCATCCAGTTCATAATTAATTTTTAGCTTTATTAATATCCCCTTCAGATGAATTGTAGAACAGAAATCATGGGACCGAAATTAGACCTTGTTCCACACCCTGGGTGAACTTTGTCTAACTACTTTCAAAAGGCTACAAAGAATTGTATCTTCAGCATGGAACAGGAGGACCCACCATGCTTTCCTCATGGAGTAAATTCATTATGAGACAGCTCTTAAAATAAACTCCTCTTTCCTTAATTTTGGATTAGCCTAATACTAGTGAACTGAATATTTCAGGTTTGCCAGCAATTTGCTTTTCTGTTCAAATTGTCCTCTGACTATGCATTTTGCATTTTTTTCAGGTTAGAACACTTTCATATTTTTTTTTTGTTATGAATAGCCACAGGAAGAATATAAATGGTTTTTTATTTGGATATAATGGGTGATTTAAATCTGGGTTTGGTATTGCACACCTGTAATCTCAGCACTTGGTAGGCTAAAGCAGGAGAATTTTGTGAGTCTGAGACCAGCCTGGGCTGCAAACTGAGCTCATGGCCTGCCTCAACTGCGTATCAAGAAACTTTGTCAAAACGACAAAATATAAATTAAAAAATAAATAAATAAATAATTACATAACTTTTTTCTTTAATCTTTGGAAACCGTTAAAGTACTGGTAGTGTCTTACTTAGTTTCCTCAAGACACAGTATGTCACAGTATCTCTCCTAAAATAGGAAAGGTTATTTTTTCTAACTTCATCAGCCTGTGCTGGGCTGGCCCCAAGGCAGAAAGGTCTTGGAGCGAAGACCTAAAAAGAAAGCCGCAACCATATTTTGGGCCAGGAAGCACAGAGCGAGGTACATGCTGGGGAGAGAGGTACTATCTTCAGGTCACGCCTCCTAAGACCTTCTTCAGCCCTGCCGGGACTCCAGCGAGCACAGTTAGCTACCGAACTCCTCAATAAGAAAAATAGGGGGCTGGGGATTTAGCTCAGCGGCAAAGCGCCTGCCTGGCAAGCGCAAGGTCGTGAGTTCGGTTCCCGGTACCAGAGAAAAACCAAAAAAAAAAAGAAAAATAGTGTCGTCAGGTTCCAAGCGCTTGAAAAACACTTGAGGCTTTTGGGGGATACCCCAGGTCTAAAGCGTACTAAATAAAACCCCAGATCCTCTCCTCTTCTTTCCTCTTCTTGGACTAATTGGACTATCTTTCCACTCCAGGTAATCTTTCTCAAACCAGGCAGATTTTTATTGCTATCCTTAGTTTTCAAAGGTTTTTAAAGTTTTAAATAATTCATATTGTTTTCTTTAATAAATACTCTTTTGTAAGGCAATAAAATAATATTTTACAATCTTATATGAAATTTAGCTATATTAAACATGTAGAAAGTATTTATGAATGTGAAACTGGAATAATTAGGTATTAAATCTTTTCTCAAGGAAACGATCTACAAATACATTTAAAACGGTAGTTTGTGGTGACTCATCTAGATAATAAACTTTGGAAATAATTATGTTTAAATTGTTAAGAAGCACAATAACATATATAAGCCATACACACTGGTGGGATGATAATTCAAATTAAACACTATAATTAAAAAACAATTCTGTATAGCTAAAAGATTATGTAAGATCACAAGTACCTGTATGACACTTTTCAAAATCAATTAAATTAGTTAAATTATTGCTTCAAAGCAATACAGCTTAACTTTTTATAATCCATTTGATAAATATGAAATTTTTCCAATAAATTATGCTTTAATTTGTAAATATTTTTCATCTTTTAATGTAAAAATATTATATTGTTAGAACACGTTTTCCATTTACCTTTTATGAAATCTTGATGTTCTCCATTTTCTCCATAGATTACACATACCTCTTAGTCTTTCACGCATAATTCCATTAAATTCATAAGTATATATTACATAGCTTTTACTATGGGTGTTACATCTTTTTTTTAACTTTATGAGTACTAATTATTGTATTTCTTTGGAATTTTAAAATTCTTGATTTTTAAACTATAATTTTATGCTATGCATATGCATGCTTACATCATTTTTAATTATTCTAAAATGAGCGCATGGCATCATGTTTACATTATTGGTAAATTGCATATAATTATAAAAACTAGAAAGATATTAATTAGAGCTCAGAACACTTACTTCTATACTTTGTCCACAGTAACAGTAACATTTACTTATACTAACAGTACAGGAAGGAGTTAAACCATTGCTACAATTTCAAAATGATTTATTTCTTTGATAATCCAGAAAAAATGTAGGAAATGCATCTTCTGGTTTATAATTAGGTAGTGTTCTGTTTTCTCCATAATACATAAGCAAAGTTATAGGACAGATTTTAAATGCTTTTTGTTTTATGCTAGGCTTAGATCAAGGTGCTGTGCTTATGGCTGTGTTTTTCTTAGCAATGGTAAGACAAGCCACTTAACTGGTTTGGCTAGGTCGGGGCTTTAAAGAAGTAGGAAACAGAAAAACAAAATCACTTGGACAGTGTAGTAGAAATAATATTCTTTAGAGCTTCATTACAGTTTGAACCTTGCTGATTAAATAACCTATACTTTTATTACTGCAGTCAATTGATTTCAACACTAGTTGTTGTTCCTCAGAGCATTTGCTTTGTCACTATTTTGATGATAATGATGATTACTTGATATGCCAAAAGTACATTAAGCTGAACCTGTATCCAAACCTTTGCTGTAATATCTAAATCCTCTATCCCTTACCTCACTATTCATGTATTCCAGTATGCATTGATTGAATTACAATTATTTTTCTTTAACTTATTCCCCAGAATTTTTATTTTGCTTTTCTTTTTTTTTAAACATAAAAATATATTGTGTGCTTAGTGAATGAAAGCTTTAGTGAACTATATCCTTAAACACTGTTAATCCAGAAATTAAGTAATGAAACAGTAGTATGATACGTAATTCTTGTTTATTACTGGAAGATGACATTTTGTGAGGTATCAAGCATGTTTACTTCTTTAAAATGAGTTTCTATGGCCTTTACCTAAGAAAGTTTTTTTTGGGTGGGTTTATTTTAGATACACAATATTCTTTCCATAGTTAAAATACCGCTCTATTTGATAATATCTAATAATATATCCTGGCTAACAGGAAGGTAATCCCTCATAATTGAAATGAATATCTGGCAGGTAAAATCATCTCCAGTATGAATTCACTGTAGTACATTTCAGGAAGCCTTAATTATCATGCTAAATTATCATGTGTAAGCCCTACTTTATTCATCTATGAAATGATGATTCTTAATAACTTTACGTTGTCCCATAAAATAAAAATATCAGTAAAAATGTGCTTTCTTACAATGCTTTATAAATATTAACTTTCTTATTGTTAATAAAAGATAATTATCAAGACAATACATTTCGAATTAAATTAAGTGCTGAGAGATATTTTCAAGTGTGAGAGCAGTTTCATAAAGTAATACGGAGTTCATGAAAGGTGAAAATTCTTTATAGAAATTGCATTATTTCAGTGACATATTTATGAGTGATTTTAATAGCAACACTTCTCATCAAGTACTTTGTATTTAATTTGCTCCAAAAGCTTCATGTGGCCTTTTAAAGTTCCTATGAGCAATTTTTCAACTATTTTGAAACTTAGGCTGCACATATGTTATTCCAGATTAGTTTCAGAGAAAAGATAGTATAATAAGGATACAGAAGGATTTAGCTGCCCATATAAATTAAAATAAACAAATGAAAACATTTAGCAGAAGGAAATAAAATTTGCAAATAGCAAAATTTGAGGCTCTGCTGGAATGCATATCAATTTCAATAATTCACTTGGTTAGCATGAAGATATTTTGAAAGATGAATACTTCAGCTTCCAAAGTGGCCTATACCCTTGCTGCAAAGCCAGCTCAAGGCAAAATTGCACTTTCAAACTTCACAAGTATCTTTTTCTTTCTTTCTTTCTTT
>NW_004955418.1:8863831-8869816 GCF_000276665.1 Chinchilla lanigera
TCTTTCTTTCTTTCTTTCTTTCTTTCTTTCTTTCTTTCTTTTCTCTCTTTCTTTTTTCTCTTTCTTTTTTCCTTCTCTTTTCCTTTTTTCTTTCTCTTTCTTCTCTCTGTCTCTTTCTCTCTCTCTTTCTTTCTTTCTTTCTTCATTTTTTCCTTTCTTCCTTTCCAATGTTACTGATCTAAACTGATACATTAAGGGAATCATCGGTACAAACTGCATCTAATAAATGGGAATTTTTTGCCCAATTATATAGTCTTACTTTTCATGGCTCAGGCCTCACTGATTTTGTTGCAATTGAAAGTAAATATATGCTAGATCTTTTACTCTTTTCTACATGTCTCCTCTGCTTTTATCTGATAAATTTCACATTTATATTGTCTATATTTAGTCTATGACCACTGACTTGTCTTCCTTTATAGTAACTCTATCACTATTTTGCCTATGCCATTTTTATGCTTACCCATTTAATCATTATTTTTGTATCATACTATTCCCTTTCAGAATTTCATCTCAAATCCTTTGTAATATGCAAACATTCATAATTTTTAATTAAATTATTTTTTAAAATTATAGCAATGTATATATTATGTATGAAGTGCATTTTTAAATATATATATATTAGAATGCTTAAATACATTTCTAACTTTGTCATCATTTTTGTGGAGAAAACATGTAATGTTCACTTTGTAAATTGTTAAATAAATCAGTGTGTCATTAACTCTAGTAATTTAATTTCATATAATTGAGCTCTTAAATTTATTCCTTTTCTCTAATAATAATTCAGTATCCTCCTTTCCCTGTAACAGTTTCAACCCCTGGTACCAAACACTCCATTCACAACTCTCCAAGAAATCAACTCTTTTACATTTCACCTATCAATGAGATAATGTATTGCTTGTCTTTTTTGTCCCTAGCTTATATCATGGAATGTAGTTTGCTCATGATTTGTCCCCGTGGTCACCAATGACTAATATTTTCCTTTCAATGGCTGAAGGCTGTTCTACTGTACATGTAGTTTTTAAATCCCCTGAACAGTTGATGAGTATTTCGGTAGATAGCTTTATCTCAGCTATTGTAAATATCACTGCAGTAAACATTGGAATGTAGATATCTCTTAGGCACACTTACTTAATATTCTTGGGATATATAGCTAATAGTGTGATTACTTGTTCATATGCAAGTACTACCTTGAATTTTCTAAAGAAACTTCATATTCGTTCCCATGTACTTATTCATGTTCTCACTCATAACCTCCAAGAGCTACTTTCACTCCACATTCTTATTCAGACTTCTTTACTTCAGCAGGAACAAGGTGATGTTTAATTTTTTATTTCTTTTCCCCCCCAAAGACTAAAAATATTAGTCATTTTCTCAAATCTATAAGTCACATGCATTTATTGCTTTGAGACATTTATATTCACAGCTTCTTCCTTTTTAATTAACTCTTATTGGTATTGAGTTATTGGTGTCCTTTATATATTTTGAGTATTAAATGCTTATCAAATTTTTCAGTTATAAATATTTTCTTCCAATCAGTAGGTTGTGTCATCATTTTGCTTATTGTTTCATCTGATGTACAGAAATTTTCTATTATTTAATCTCATTTGTCCATCCTTGCTTTTGTTGTTTTTGACTGTAAATGCTTATCTAAACGTTATTGACTAAATCAAAGTCATAGAGCACTTCTTTGTTTTCTTCTATTAGTTTTGTAGTTTAGGATCATTTATCTAAATATAGTGTTTTTTGAGTTATTTTTTATATTACGTGAAAGAATAGGTGCTAATTACATTTTTCTACACATGAATGTCAAGTTTTCATACCATCATTTACTATAAGGACTATTATTTACCAATAGTAGACCCTGGTACCCTTGTTGAAAATTGAATGACTTTACATGATGTGGGTCTTTATTCTATTTTTCTACATGTTTGCCTTTATGTTGGTAACATGCTATTTTGCCACTATAGTTTTATACTATATTTTGAAGTTAAACAGTATGATATCTGTAGATTAATTTTTTTTTTTTGTATTTTTGGAAAGGAAATTAAGTTGTCCCTCTTTGCAGATGACATAGAATATACTAAAAAGAAAAACTCCAAATACTTTTACCAAAGAATTGATAATTCATTTAAGTTGCAAGTTTCAAAATCAATTTTATATGCAGAAATCATTTGCATTTCTACATTAATAGTTAACCATATGAAAATAATAAAGAAAGCTATCCCATTTACTGTAGCTAAACAATACCTAGAAATTAATGTAAGCAAAAAGGTGAAATATTTACATACTTTAAAGTACAAAGTATTCATGAAAGAAATGGAAGAGAACACAAATAAGTCAAAAATCATCCAAATTGCACCGATTAAAAGAATTAATATTATGAATGTACCCATAATACACAGTGTATTATGCTGATTCAGTACAATACTGAACCAAAATATGTATGACAGTTCTTATGGAAATAGAAAAATCAATTTAATACACATATGGAAGAAAAATGTGATATCAAATTGTCAAGAAATCCTCAGTTTTAGATGTACAGTTAACTAAAGTTGGCTACTTATTTCACACAGTTAGGCAGTCACTGGAAGACTGCAACACAAGGACATATCCTTAATATGAATAAAAAAACAGCATAGAGCGATACAAAATGAGGTCTGATGATTTTTCAATGAATAATACACAAGTTTATAAATTTTCTTTTCTTTTTATGTACCAGGAATCGAACTTGGGACCTCATGCTTGCCAGGCAGGAGTGATTCTCTGCCCCAGATTTTATTTTCTTAAATATATTTATTGAATTCTTTTTACTGAAGGAATGGTATTCAAAATGGTAGCATGTGATGGGATAATGTCATTATTCCCAATGAAATGTGTTGTCATCTTCACCTTAGATCTTCAATACATAATGCATCTCTTTTCTCTGGAGTAGTATGAAATTTTTACTGTTTATAAGTGATTGTAAATAACTTGAATGAAATTTTCCATCTGGTATTTTTAAACTTAACACAGTCTGTGTCATTAAATTGCTTGGGTGCCTATAGACTGCATAATTACTTTTTCTTCAAAACAAAATTTTCTTGAGGAATTAGAAAGAAAGAGGAATGGTAAAATGTTGACCAATCTGTGTCAAGTTTCAGTTAAACAAGAATACAAAGTTCTAGTGCAGAAGTGCACAATAGGCTGAGTATAACAATTCTGTACACTGTCTCAAAAAACCAAGAAAGGATGTTGAATGTTGAGTGATATCCAAAGATATAAACATTTACTATATGTACATATTGATAGATGTCTATAAAGACATTTATATAAATAGACAATTATATGCTTTAAAATATCACATGGTAGACTATTGATGTGTATGTTTTGTCTTTACAAATCAGCTAAATATATTTGACTAAAAACTTAAATTAAAAAAATAAAACATATTTTTCTTCCAAAAAAATTTTTTAAACATTTTTGCATAGCCCCTTGCCTTCAAGGGCTCAAATTACATGTATATTGTGTCATTAAAAGTAATCCTTCTTATTATTTGATGCTCTGATTTTGAAAACTTTTTCCTTCCATGTTTAATTTCTTAGATTTAAATCTAGCTCTTCAATTTCACTAATTTTCGCTAACTTGACCCTTTTTTTTCCCCCCTATTGGGGATCGAACTCATGACCTTGCGCTTGTCAGGCAGGCGCTGTGCTGCTGAGCTAAATCCCCAGCCCCCTAACTTACACTTATAACCATTTTTTAAAAAACTTCAGGTGTCGTTTCTTATTCTGAGACTCTGATATTGATTTTGAATTCTGAAGTTATGGATTCCACGCGTTATACATCCCTACATTCAATGGTGAATTCCAATGTGGTGGGTAGGAGTGAATTCCAGTGTGGTGATTAGAGGTGAGTTCCAATATGGTGGCTGCCAAGAAGCACTGTTCCTAACCCTGTGTGAGCCACACAATTGTTCATTAGAACCACACAAATAGTGCTTTGCTGAGGAGTGAATATTTTTATTCTCTACACACAACAATCATTAAGTTATTAATGGCATTATAGAGGACCTGTTGAGATGTCTTGAGTTCTCTTTCAGGGACGCTCTCTTCACTGAAGGGCATTTGCCTGTGAACCTGTGTCTCCTTGGCCAACCTGGGCTCAGAGCTCCACATTTTTAACATTAAGATCATAGGTTTAACTTATGTTCCTCTGCTCTTACCTGGGGCCAGTAAGTGCTTTTTAGACAATAAACTAAGACAGTTTTAATATACTTACTGTTAGTTTTCTCTACCCTGATATTGCTAAACTCCATATTTGTGTAATGCAAATATGTTGAAAATACTTATTTCTAACATTTGTCTTACATTTTTTTGGATACAATGGTAAATCATGGTTTTGGTTTTATATCTTTACAGAAGAGAGGAATCATATTGTTTTGTGTTTCCTTCTAGAATTTTTAAGTGTGTGCCGTTCCTACCCTAATATAAATAAGGGAATCTGCCATTTGTAGTAAAAATAAATCTACAAAATATTTTCTCAGCATATTAGTACTCATTTCACTAATTACTATAATTTCTTAAATGATATGTTTTTGTAAGCTCTAGTAAAATTTAAAAAAGAGTAAACTATCTTTACTGTTTTACTTTCTTTTTTTGAGACAGGGTCTCAGTACATGGTGTAGTTCAGGATAGTCCTAAACTTAGTTTGGAACCCAGGCTGACCTCAGAGTTGCACTGATTCTCGTGCCTCAGGCTTCAGTGTGCTAGGACACCAGCAAGCAACACTATGTATAGCCAAATTATCTTTACAGAAATAAAATTTGGCTGAAAATGTACTTGCCACTTAATTTTAAAATTTTATTTATGGTAATTTTACATAAGAATTAGTCAAAATTAATATATATATATTTTAACTGTATAAATTATTTGTGGCAAATATAAGAATTTCATCTTTATATACAAAAGTGCATAATCATTATTATCACTGATTAAAAACTTCTTCATGCATAAGAACCAGAAATTATTTGTTCATTGATTAAGAGTTAATTATTATGTAAAAAGCTGGGTGCTTTAAAAAGGCACTGAATGTATGCAGATGTTTTGTTCATGAGAAACTGCGGTGTGAAAATAACCCCCTTGTAGTAACACCTGAATGATATGCTTAATACTGAACATGAGATAAGTGCAGAAAACTTCCTGCTGAAAACACACATAGCTTTGAGTATTTAAGGAAACAATAGGAGACAAAACGTGTAATATTTACTTACATATGTTTAGCCCTTTTTCACGCATTGAACTGGAAAAATACAAAGTTTATATAAGATCAGGATGTATTTTTTATATTTTCAGTTAATAAACATTTGAAAATCAACTAACTTTCATTGAAGATAAGAAATACAATGAGTAAAAATTTTACTTGCATATAAATTGCAAGATTTACATTTTAAGCATTACATAAAAGGGAAATGAATCAAGTAATTAAGAAGTGGATAATATGTACCAGGTTTTGAAACTTGCACATAATTATTCTTCTGGAATTATACATTTAAAAGAACTCTATTAGCAAGACTATCTCTAGATAAATGCATGGGCCGTCAATATAAGCAGTAGTTGTGACAATGCTTTTTTTATGTAGATTTTGATAATAGGAAAAATCTAATCTTCCTAGAATTTTTTCTATTTTAAAGAGAATAAAATAAAAAGCACACTAAAATGATACAGAATTTCTAAACAAGATGACAGGAAATCAAAAATGGTTGTTATATTGCACATTGTTATGTTCAAAAGAGTTGATCAGATTACCAGATACAGGGATGCAAACTTTTTTTTTCTTTATTTTAAAGAAACTTGGAAAGCACCTTCGTGGGGAACCTGTCACTAAACCATTAGCAGGGATGCAGAATTTATCAAAAAAAATGAAGCATTAACTGTTCCTTTAAAAAAAAACCCATAGAAATTAGTAGTACAATTATGGTAGCAGTAGTACAATTATGGTAGCCACCCT
>NW_004955418.1:8869916-8906562 GCF_000276665.1 Chinchilla lanigera
TTTCGGATTTTATTAACTCTCAGTTTCTTCTACTAGGGAGACTATACAATATTTAGGCATGAAAGTATGATTTATTTCACTTTTGAGTATGGACTCTAGTTACATCCATTTTGTTTAAAACAATAATTGGTGCTTTCATATTTATATAAAATATATTTTACTTATTTCTGCTACCAAAATAAGTTTAAGATAAACTATATACAACAGGTAAAAGAATAATAAGATTATTAGCATTATAATTTCAAAGTATTTTTTTCCTTTTGTGTCATTAACCATATTTTGAGGGAAATAGGACATAAACTGGAAAAATAGATTAACTAAACAAAAGAGTAAATCAAGCCCAGCATTAGGACAGACCACATGGGGACATACAGTCATACTGTATGGTCAATTCATTTTCCCTGAGAGAATGTATTCACAAAGCCAGTCTATTTAATACAAATAAACAAGAAGCTCTGGAATTATTTCCTTTTCTATATCCATTGCCAAATACTTTTATTGGAATATATATAGCTATGTATAAATATACCTCAAGCTTATTTGTCAGTAAATTCTAATAATGTCATAGCGGTATTACTTTTACAACCAATCAAGCCAACTAATTTTGTCCATTTTGGTGAATCTAGGCAGTGATATTTGATTACTTTAACATAGTATTTCCCTATTTCATTCATAATGTCTACAATACCAATTTCTATGTATTCACTCTTATCTTCTCAGTACGCACTTCAGATCTAAAAAGAATTATAAATACTTTTGATCTCATGGCCAATTCATTTTAGTCCTCTGTTCTCCGAAATTATTTTTTACTTACTTAAAAAATACATACATCCTTCCTTTAATTCTTTATCCATTGGAATTAATGTTTGGGTATCATACAAAAATAAAATGCAGATAGATCATCATGGCTGGAACGCAGAGCACAGAGAAGGAACAAGAGCAGATGACAATGGCAGGGAAGAGCAGACAGATCAAGGGAATTTTGATGGCATGCTGAAAAAAATTTTTATAGACACGGTAAAGGATCCTTTTAGTATTGGGTGGCAAGGAGACTATAAACGGAATTATATTATAAATGTGTTAGACCAAGAATAACAATGTTCTGTACTAGTTATTTACTTATTTGGAACCATTTTTCAATGATTTTTATTTACAGTAAAAAGTATAACTTTAAAAGGTGTTTTTAATTTAAATTCTATTAACGACTTTATGGATTGGGAACAATAAACAGCAACTCGTTGCTATGCTAAATTCTGAATAGACATTTGATGCTTATAGATGATCACTTAAGAGCTGTTGAAATTACTATCTCCACAGGTTTATACTAAGAAGGTTTTATACTAAAGAAGGTAAGAAACTATTTTAAAAAGTTCAATGTGCATCTTAAGCATTGGGTATGATCTAGAATATGAAACTATCTTCCCTATCATCCTATCCTGACATTGCAAAGCTGTAATTTCTTTGTTGTTGATGTAATCTAGCAATAGATCTATTGGGTTTAATGTGAAAGAACTTTAGTCGAAGGTCAAGGCAGAGGTAATCAGATATGACGCATAGCATTGTGGAAATTATCACTTGGCTTCATTGTAAATAACAATCTGTAAACCAATCCTAAATTAATAATTAGAATTTTGCCACGGTGTATGATAGTAGCTTGTGAACTAATTTCTTGCTAGGGTGAGAGTAAAACTACAATTGTATGACAGCTATTAAATATTAGAATCTTATGGATAAAATATTTATGAATAGATCACAATTGTTAACAGTTACGAGATTAAAAAAAATTGATATATCAGGGAGTACTGCTTGTTTTTAGTCATGCATAATTGAACCTTGGTGAATTATTAGAGTATGAAAAAGAGACAAATTAGAAAAAAAGGGCTTGAAAAATTTTAGATAGTTTAAATTGCATGTCTGAACTTTTTTTTCTTCTTTGCTCATTTTGCCTTGAGTGTATTTTAATCTTGTATAAAATATGCATGAAAGAGCCATTATGTATTTGAGGGGTAGTTGTCAAACAAAAATAAAATGAATGTAGTTTTTGAACTGTCAGTACATTTTGTGTCACCAACATTGTAATGTATAAAAGATCTGTTTGAAGATGTTTTAATATTGTGTTTTGTATTATAGAATCACACAGTATATTCAATTAAAGGTGAAGTTTCTCTTCAACTTTTTAATCTCACAGAAGAGTTTGATATGTAATTTCAATAAGTTTGAAATGCATCATGTCCTACATAATTTGTCACCATTTGGACAGATTTCTTTCAGAAGATATTTTGGCTAAAAATAAAGTGCCTTTTTAAGATGAAAGAAAGAGAGAAAGAAAGACAGAGAAAGAAAGAAAAAGAAAGAGAGAAAGAAAGAAAGAAAGAAAGAAAGAAAGAAAGAAAGAAAGAAAGAAAGAAAGAAAGAAAGAAAAAGAGAAAGAAAGAAGAAAGAGGAAGAAAAGAAAGACAAAAAAGAAAGAAAGAAAGAAAGAAAGAAAGAAAGAAAGAAAGAAAGAAAGAAAAGAAAATGAAAGAGGTGAAGTAGACCATAAGATAATCAAGGCAGATAACAATTAGGGTGTTAAATTTTTCTAGACATTGCAACTTGACATATAGACTTGAAAAAAAAAATCATGGTTTGTCAAACAAGAAATTACAAAGAATAAGGCAATCTCTAATTGTGGCATGGAGAGATTTCCAGAAAGTAATATTCAGAAAGTAAACAGGATAATCCTGTTTACATAAATCTAGAATACCACCCCAAAACATAATTTACCTAATTACACAATTCATATTATCAATGCTTAAAGAAGGGAAAAGATAGAAGTGTTACTTGTTATTTTCTCTGATTGTTTTTAATTAAAAAGCTGATGAGAAACTTCACTTTTAATTGAATACACTTATCTCTTTAAAAATAAGAATATAGCTATCTCAGCAATAATAAGTTAGGTATTTATAAGAGGATGGTAGAAAAGCATATCCAAAATGCAAAGTTTGAAAAATGCATAAATATATTATTAACGTAAAAAAGAAATGGCTTATTTCTAGGATATTTTATAATAGTCACGAAAGTAAATACAAAGTATTTGGATTACCGAAAATCTTTTTTTCCTCTTTTATCTCCTATTTCTTTCATTTTTTCCAACTTTTACTACTTCTCCACTATGAAACTCAAACCATGTTCTTACTGAAGATGGAAAATAAATAGTAATATTCAGGATACATATTGCTTGATTCACCATTTCTGAATCATTCAAAGTTATTTTTCCTCAGTGACCTAATCCATTCCGTCTTTTAAGGAATATGGATTTCAGGTACAAATCATACACTTTTTCCCTGTAAGTAACAACATTTTCAATGCTTTTTTTCTTCTGAAAATGGAGCTTGTTTAGATTTAGAAAGTTAGTAAATATTTAGTCTAAAGTTTATTTTTTAATTTGATGAATTTCAGGAAAAAGCACATAAAGGTTGACAATGTATTTGAATACTATTCCTTAATCCTTGGTCCATATCCTTATATTAGGAACAATATTGGAATAAATAGATCAAAGAAAAGATAGAAAAAATTACACTTGTACACACAAGGAGAACAAATTACGTATTAATTCATTGTTCATTTTCATCTTTATAATGTGTCAATTGTAAGTGTGCAAGAAATTTTCTAGAAGAGCATCTCTTGGCTTAAAGTTAATACTTCAAAAAATTCTTCCTTCTTAAAAAATTCCTACCATTAAAAGGGCAATTTTATATGATTGGTGTCAACTAGGTTTTCCCCAAATCTACAACGCAACTACTGTCAACCTTTCAGTGTTTACTGAAAATAACCCTTCATCAAAGCACCTAGACTCCTACACAATACTATTTTATCATTAAGTTTGAAGACTTGATTCATATGCCTGGGCACAGTTGAAATTTCCTCCTCTTTCCCAACCTTTTAGGGGAGAGTGAAGAGCGTAGACTAATGACTAAAGGTCACACTCCAGATGAACACTTTTCTTGCTTTTTCTTTTAGGAGGTCACAAAGGTTCTATTCTTTTAAAAATATAAAGTCTGTGAAAATTTTCTTGCAAGCGTGGTGAACATGGTAGAGTACCTTTGAAATCTCTAATAAAATTGTGCTTCAGGATTATCTAGAAAAAAATACATTGCCTGATGATTTTTAAACGATCTTATGAAAATGAAACTGTTTAAATTAAGTGTGGACAGATTTGACTTCACACAGTTACGTGCTGAATATTAGTTAATGTAAAAATGTCCTTGAAGATGGGCTCATCTTTACTTCAGAATATATAATTTGCAGTTTCCCAAAGAAGCTTAAATCATGGTTAGTCTAATTCTTTATTAAAATGTGACAAGCAGATGGCAAACATATTAAGATATGTAGAAAATTACTGAAAATGTATTTTAAAATGATAGGATAAGAAAGATGAAAATCCTTGCAAACGAGTCTAAGATCCAAGTGTTTAATTACTCAACAATATTAGAGGATATTTAAATGTAAAAGGTCTCTGAAAAGTAATCAGGATTTGATCCAAGTCTTACATCATTATTCACAAGACGTTCCTAACAAATAAAATAAAGATAGCCTAAATTTATTTTCTAGATTTGGAACATTTATACTAGGGATTTATGAATATAATGAGCTAATTGAACACATATGAGGAATCGCAGATATATTTTTGAGTTTGTCAAGTTAGAGATCAAGGCCTTTGTTTCTTAAAACTTGCTCTGTAGATCACGGAGATTACAATGGAATTTTCAGGCAGCGTCTCCCTTACATTCTGTGTTGTGGAGATAAAGCACCCATGCTAACCTCAAAGGAGGCCCACAGTTAGCACGGTCTCACTTATAATTTATTATAATGTATTTCATTTGGGGATCGTATTTGCTTTTTTATGATCTATTTTTACTTCACCTATGCAATCTGTTAACATTATAGTACCAAATAGTTATACAGATCCTATGATATTGTTTTTAGATCATTACCCAGTGAACATGATACCAACAATACATCAAAAGCAAATGATGTGAGAACCCTTTCCTATATGTCCTTCCCAAGAGGTCAGCTTTCTTTACCAAATCTTACTTCTCGCTGTCCCTGTTTCTGTCTCTTTCTCTCTCCCTCTTCCTTAGGCACGGTGTTTGCATTTATTTTGTTGCCTTGGAAGAATCTTTTCTGTTTGCAAGTGAACACAATATCAAGTAAATATTTACCACAGCAAATGTCTCAGTCTCTCTAGACCTTGTTTATTTTACTCATATGAAGATTTAAATGTCCTATGACTCCCCAGGCAGTTTTCTTGTCCTTAAACACCTAACCTCACTTTCTTTCTCTTAAATATCTCCAAAAGCATAGAAGATAATGAATCACATTTGTTTAGTATCTATCTCATAGTATTTTTTATATCCATTACATATTAGGTTTTATCATATCCCTAAAGTTACGCAGTATAACACTTGGGTATGACAGAATACAAATTTCTCTTTGGTTGGGAGTTGCAATATTCATCACATGTTACTCTATAAGAAAATATCAAATATTATAATTTTTAGTTCCTAAGATTTGTACATTTCAGATTGAAAATCAAATTAATCTCTCACAATCAAAAAGGTTTTAAAAAGACACTTTTTTAATATTGAATATCTCACTGCTGAAACTTTGAAATGTTTTTCAGAGCTTTGACATATTTTCTGGAGCTTTATATTAGAATGAATTTGCATAGGTAAAATGAAATGCTTATTGGTAATTAAATATGTAAAGAGGATTAAATAGTGCTAAGAAATAACCTTTGCCTCAGTCAGTAGTAAATGTATTTAAAATGTTAAAGAAATAGAAGAACAATGATAAAATCATTTTTGCTAAGAGGAGTATTAAGAAAAAATGTTTCTGATTCTTTAATTCTGCCCAGAATATGCTCATTCGTGCTCATTTAATTATGAAAAAGCTGTGAAAATGGCCCCCAGCAAAAGAGAGGATTTATCATTGTGCCTATACAACGGAAAATTTAGCTGGGGATTTTGTGATATACCCTTGTACAAAATGAAATGACAGTGTAAAACCCATGTAAGGGACACTAAGAAGGCAATGTATGGGAGACTGAGCTTACACTAGAATTTGGACAAATGCTAAACAAAAACTTGATTTACTGTGCACACAAAAAATGTTGTTAAAAGCAGACAGCATCTGTTGTTAGCACTTGCAAGGAAATACCTGGAGTGCCTTAGAAGTGCTGTAGATCACTTTCAATAATTAATCACATTTATTTTTAAGAGGTCCAAAAGATTCATGGGTAAATACTTTCCATTTTGACAGGAACATTACGTTGTCATAGGACATGTCTCAAGTGCATTTGGTTTCTGCAGGAGCCAGCAGTGTGGACTGAGGTAATCACAAAAACAGCAAGTATTATGATATTAGCCTAGTTCATCTGGGTGTATTAGAAAATTTTAAGATTCATTTAATTTTTATTTAGTTTAAGACAACTGTCTCTATCTAGTCTCAGAAGCATGTCATTACAAATCCTCATTAAATTTATCAAAAGAAAATTGCCAAAGTGTTCAAAATGCCCATAGACAACTATTGTGCAGAATGTTGTGGATGCCAAAAGTGACAGCATTTTTACAATATCTATTGGGCTACAAACTTTATTACATTTTAGCCATGGAATCCAGTGTATTTTGTATTTCATTACACCTCATTTTCAAATATTTCTATATTTTTCAAGTTATTCTCATGCTCTTAAAATCCCCAAATAATAAAAACCTCCAAATATTTAATTTGTTATTATCAACCCAAAATACACAGTAATATTTTTGAGGAGGAACTTTGTCAGTGAAAATGTTCTCAAACACATCTGCATGTTTTGATGGTTAATGCTGATTGCGTGACTGAATCAAGAGATTCCTGGCACATTTAGAAGGCTCGCTCTGGGTGTATCTGTGAGAGTTTCCCAAGATGAGTGACGGGAAGGCAAGCAAACCGATGCGAAGACACCTCACTGTGGATGGCACTGTGCAGTAAGCTTGAAGCACAGAAAGAATAAAAGGAAAGAAGTTGTGTTTCAAAAGCCCTGTTCTGATAGAGTGCTGTTTTTTTTTTTGTTTTTTTTGTTTTTTTTTGCTACTGGCCTCATCTCTGGACACGAGACACCCATTTCTTCCACTTTTTATGCTGAATCCACCAGTGACTGAGTTTCCAGGCCTTCAGTCTCAGTTTCAGACTAGCCATGCAGCCTCCATCCCTCTTGCTCTGAAACTCCCAGCTTGTTGGACTTATCAGCTAGTGGATCAGCTGACTGGCCAGCATGCACATGACTGCTCCACTATGACTACCCCACCACTATTCTTGTAAGTCTAATTACTTACTAAATCAGCTTCCAGTATTTCCAGTATTCATGTTACATCATATATATACTGATTAAGTAATAGTGAGTTTAAAAAAAGTTCCTGGAGTAAAAAACACTATGACATTGGTCCCTCTCAAGATACTCTCATTATTTTTTTTATTTTAAGAAATAATAGAAGGAAAACATTAACAAACATACATCTATTTACAAAATATCATAAGAACAATACAAACAAAATTGAGTTACAGACAAAGTTGTGGGAAATTAACAAAAATTTTAGCGGATAGTCTCACAATTTAGAACACATTTATCCTGATGTGCTCTTCTATTGTCTGAAGCACTACTATGTCTTCTGTCAGTATCTTTACGAGTGTGATCAAATATAGTGAGTGTTGTGGCAGGGGCCATTCAGTGGAAAGGCAGGCTTGTAAAAACAGCGCAGAGTGTCTTCATCACCTTATTCAAGGGACCTCTCACTGTGCTACTTCTGACTCTTCTCTAAGGTCAAAATGACCACAGAAGATACCTTTTTTTTTAGTTGATTCAGGATTCAAGACAGCCATGACAGTGCTTGAATGACGTTTATGAAAGATTTTTAACACATTTTCAGGAAGTGGAAAAATGTTGGGATAAGTGAATTCCAAGTGAGGAGAAGTGTGTTGATGATGATTAGTGAACTGGGTCTGTTGCTATAAAAATTCTTTAGGTAAATATTCACTGCATTTTTTCAAACCATATAGATTATATATATATATATATATATATATATATGTATGTATATACATATTCTGTGTCTCTAGAGAACAGTAACCAATAAAACTTCATAATCTAGGAAACAGACAAATGTTTCTATACCATCAAAATGAAATAATGGCTTTGCTTTGCTGGTTACACAATAGTTTAAAATTTAATCTTTAATATAGATTCAATAATACATTTTCATGTAAAAAATCATTTAATCTTAATAGTTCAACTTCTTCACACTTAAAATGAGGGAAATTCCACATTTCCTGGAAAATAGGACCTACTAAAAAAGTAAGCACTATCGTTACCATGGAGATGGCCAGTGTCATGCCTAAGATAACACCTCGCTATTTTCTTGTTTGCAGTGGGAGTAGAGGTAAAGTGATTGGAGAGGTGGCAAATTTAATCTTTAGTTTTCAAGGCTGATTATATTCTGTTTAAGTCTTATTTTGGGGAAACACAGGTTACTGTAGTTTTATAACCAAAACTGTGGATGGTTTTAGAGTATCTATTATTGGTGCTGGATTTTTTCTCATAGCATATTAGCATCTTGTGGTTCTTCTGGTTTGTCTCCACGAAGTCTGTGTAATCTATATCCTACCTTTATTATTACACAATGGAGACCTTGACAAAAGGAAATGGTGGTATTCACCTTAAATGTTACACTGCTCTTTGTTCATTGTCTAACGTTAATTTTGGTATATATGAATTTTATGCCATAAAAACAAATTGTTACTATACTCTTGACATACAAAATAATCTAGTAAAATTTTCTAAGATATAAAATTATGGCCTTTGTCAAGATGTTATAAATGCAAGGTTAGCAAAATATTTGCAGTTTGAAAACCGTGCAGAAATTATCAAGACTTGTTTAGAATGAAAAAAAATTTCATTTTAGTACAATAAATGTAATGTCCTGTTTTGGGCCAAAAGTTGTATTCTAATGAATGAGAAACAATTACACTAGTAGTATCGTTTACTGGCAGAGAGTAAAACAAAAGCAAATACTGCAATATTATAACTCTCTACTTTTAGCAGTCTGTCTAATGTTGGTACTCATTGTGTTATTTTAGTAGACATTCTGTTACTAGATTGCTTTAATAGCATCACAGTCTGTGTCCTATTACTGACTTCCATGAACAGCATGAGTCAATTGGTTTTTTGAAATGCAGTTGTAGATCAAAGTTGATCATATAAATGGTTATCCGTGGGAGTGGGTAACTGTGATAAGATTTACTCATTTGTATTTAGGAAATAAAGAACTATCAGTGGATTTCACACAGCATAATTAAAATACTAATTGAAAATACTGTGCTGCATGCGTATTTCCCTATCACCTCATTCTTTGGAGTTCTGTCAGTATTTTAAGTACATTTGGATTGAACACAATAAAACTAATATGCTACCTTGTGGTCGTAATACTGAATGAATAACAAATGCTTGAAAATTTCTCCTATAAAAATAAAGTTTATATAGAATAAATTTATTATGAAAATTTATGAAGTTGTTACCAAAATTTTTATGGAACATAGATTGGATTATTAAGTTTCTCTGTGTGAATTTGCATGTAGAATTAAATCTATTACTAACTCTTTTTGTGACATTATTTACTGTGTTAATCTTTTAGTCCATGTAGCAAATCCTGATTACCTGAATTAAGGCAACTACACGTGATACCAAGATTAGCTTAGAAAATGAAAATTTTTTGTAATTTTTATTTTTAAATTCTATCTCAGTCAACTAAGAAAGTAAAAGTGAGATGTGTCCATATTTAAGGAAATCTAAAAAGTTGCAGTTAGTAAACTATTTTAGTTAAATGAATTAATTTTAATTGAATTGAGAGCTCTAGTGATATTTTCAGTAATATCACTTTAGAAGCTACTTATTATAATAAAAATTATAATTTTATGGTGGTGTCATAAATAAAAGAGACATGCTTGGCTTATAGCCTCAATAGAATAACAGGTTTGTTTGGGCAATAATATAATCTTTTGAATTTACTGTCATCCAATATGTACTATGCTATTGTGTCACCCAATTATGGGAGCCAAAATTATTAACCCACTGAAGAAAAGTGCTTTATCCTTATTTAAAAGTCATAGTTTCAATAAGACATTATACGGTTTAAAAGGTTCATGATGAGAAAAGTACAGAAATTTCCTAGAAGTTTAGGTGTGAAAATAGGTTATTGGAAAAATATATCATTACCTAGTTTTTCTAAGCCACATTTTGGCTTATTTGTTGTATGTTGTTTTATAGCAAATTTAGTGTTTATGTTACACCGCATTTACCCACCACCCTGTTTTCTATTACTATGATGCAAAAATCACAACACATTGTTTTATTTTTGTATTGCTAAATCAACAATGTGCCAGGAACGTATTGGGCAAAACAACACAGTTTATAATCCTACCATTTTGTGGTTCAGAAGTCCAATACAAGTTTCTCTGGTCCAGTAAGTAAATCATGGCATGGATGGGGTTGCATTCTTTTCTGGAGTCCTAGGGACCATCTATTACCCTGTTCCTTCCAGCTTCTAACCACTGCCAGTGTTTCTTGCTTGGCCACCTCCTTCCTACATCCTCAGCACCCACCAGTTCCAGCTCCTTGGGCCTTTCTCCGGTAGTCACAGCTTGTTCTATCTTCTGTCTCCCCTATTTTTAATGACTGTAGTGAGGGTGTTGGACCATACAGAGAAACCCACCTCATCTGCCTTTCTTAATGTGAGTTAACAGCCTGAAGTCTGCAAATTTAAATGCTCTTTGTAATGAGAGCCAGCATATTGGCACATTGTAATCATTGGGGCAGGGGAGTCTTTGGCATAGGAGACATTATATTGCCTACCACACACACTATGTATATTTTGCTACTAAGTAACTTTTTAAAGCAAATTCTATTAAGTAAAATCACTGCTTCATATGTTCAATACTCTTTACTAAAGGTAAAAGCAAAAGATTTTTCACCAAATTTAAGTGTAGTTTCTTCCCTTGCAAAAGGCTTGGAAGTCTCTTTCATCTTAAAATTTGACTTGCTAAAATTTTGTGGACTATTTTTTCATAACTTTATGGAATTTATTTATCTATGCTTTTTAAAGAATGCATTGGTCTGCTTGTAGTATCACAGCACTTCTGGCCCTAGAGAAGTGAGAGAAAGTATTTATTTCTTTTCTGAAAGGATGTATTTTGTCTTGGCACTGTTTTCTAAAAAAATATTTCAGGAAATCACTCCTTTGGAATGATCTGGGATTGGAATATTCTTTATAGAAGATTTTCAATGTAAATTCAATTTGATTCTTGACCATTAGAGTTACCTATCTGTCTTCAAGCAAAGTTATACTTTATGCCTGTGCGTAATTTGGCAATTTCATTAAATTGTGAAAAATATTAACATGAAGTTCTTTATATCCTTTCTTTCAAATACTTAATTGTGTGGGGATTTCTAAAATATATTCCTCTGTCATTTTTGACCATATTTCTTTGTCATTCTTTAATTTTCCTGATCATTCTGATAAGAAATTCATCAACTTTGATCTTTTAAAATGAATTTTAGCCGGGCACATGCCTATAAATCCCAGCACTAGGGAGGCTGAGGCAGAAGGAGCACTGCAAATTGAGCTACATTTTGAATTGGGCTACAAAATGAGTTCAAGGCCAGCCTGAACTACATAGTGAAACTTTGTCTCAAAAACATCTATAAAATGAGTTTTAAACTTTACAAGAGCAATTGAACCATATGGTGTATGTTTAAGTTTAAAAAAACATTAAGGTAAAAGACATTGCAGAAATGATGTAATATGCATGTTCTAAGTAAGGGGGAACATTCAGAGGGAGATTAATAGCGATGCATCTTTACTGAAAAATAAAAATTTGTTATGTACATATACCAACTCCTTCATGAAGTACTGTAACCATTACATGTTCCAAATGTGTACTAATACAAATTATAAAAATTTAAAATCAATACTCACCTTAGATTTTGATGGTCCATTCTTGATCAATTGTTTGCCACAACTTCTGTCTTGTGAAAATGTCAGTCTTTACTCATCCACCTCTTCAGTAGACTTCGTAGCGTGTGATGTCTGGAGTCTCCTCAAAGTCAAAAAACCACTAAGGGTAAATATTTTGAATCAACTCGGAACATTGAGGCAAGCAGGATAAAGGAAGACTTCCAGAACATCCTCAGAAAGTGGCAAGAATAATGTAATAATTGTGGACAAAGCGGGAATAAGGGGTAGTATTTGAGCAGGATTAATACAGATGGTTTTTTTTAAATTGTACTAAATTTTTGTATTTAAACACTCGCTGCAGTTTTGAATCACACCTCATCTTAATGAGGTATGATCTCCCTAGGAGATTTTTGCATTTTAAAATAACTTACTTTCTTCTATTAATGTAGGGTTTCTTTAATCATGGGAAGATTGGGTCATCATTTTGAAACTATCTTTGTTCTCATTTAAGTATTTTGCTGTTTCAATTGCAACCCTCAACTTTAAACATATCATATTTTATTTTCATTTTGTTCCAATGTGTTATACTTTCCCTTGTGATTTCCTTCTCAGACTCATAAGTTGAGCCTAAGAAATAGGTTGTTTAAACTTTCAATAGTTTGATATTTTCTTAATGGCTTTTTCATTATTGATTTCTAATTTATTTCTGTCATCCATGGACATGCTTTGTATTACTTTAGTAACTATAGTCACTGTGACTTGTTTTATGGGGCCAAATATGATCTATTTTGCTAAATATTCCACCTACTCTGGAAAAGAGCACTTTTTGTTTGTGTATGGTATTTTGTAATTACAATTAGGTCATATCAGTTGAAATAATTCATTTCTATATTTTACTGATATTTTCCTAAATTTATGTCTTCTACCAGTTATCATAAGAATATTATTGCAATCTTCAAACATTTTTGTGAACTTACCCATTGTTTCAGTTCTATTATATTTACTGAATAAGACTTTGTGTTAGGTAAATGCACATGCATTTACATGTCAGCTTGGTTGTATTTTCTAGTGAATTGAATTTTTAATTATATAAAATGGCTGTTTTTATCACTGATAACCTTTTCTGTTCTTAAATGTATTTTATACTGTTTTAATATGCTATTTCATATTTCTCTTTAGCAGGGGTACCCCAGTATAGATTTTTCATTCTCTTGTATTTGCCATGAGGATGTTTATTTTTAACTTGAATTTCTCCTAGACTTGTTTTTTCAGGATTTCTAGACATCTGAGCCTTCTTAATTCTGTTTGATAGAATCAGGGTGATAGGCTCTGTTGAGATCCTGTTCTCTCTGAATCAGCAATGTGAGCTCTCCAGGCATGAACCTGACTTAACCTGAGGGTTCTGGCTGTTACCTCCCTTTGCCCCTGGGTGTCTGCCTTATATTTCCCATGGAGCAATGCTAAAATATCATTTGGTAATTCAGGTATTTGATTGCTTAGGATGGAAAACTAATTTTGTTTGCTGCTACTTGAGCATAGCTTGAGAAAGGACATAAGTTCTTATTATAGCTTGATCTTGAGATACTCTGAACACTTAGTTTTTCTATCAGATGCTCACTGAGTAGAGACCTTTTCCTGTGCCAAGACTTAATAGTTGTTTCAAGGATATAAGTGATTGTATTGCATAGAAATATAGTTCCAAAATCGCCAACACAGAGTACCATTTATTTTAGGCTATGATAAGAGATATTCTTGCTAAGTTTAGTAAATGAGGATTCTTTGTAATGTATGTATATGCATGGTTTTCCTAAAAGAGTGATTTTGTACATGACACATTTTAGCTCATATATTACATCAAGGGTTGACTAATGATGATTGTACAAATATGGCCTTCATCCTGATTTTGTGTGGATCATGAGCTATTGAAAAATTTTTGTTTGTATGAGAGCAGAATCACTCAGAGAAAGAGGGAGTGAGGGAAAGAGAGAAAGAGAAAAAGAGAGAGAGAGAGAGACTGACTAACTATGTGGGGTCAAATTGCTAGCTATTACATGGACAGAATATTTAAGAACTCAAAAAAATTAGACAACCCAAAATAAAACAGTCACAAAATGGGCAACTAAAATGAATAGACACTTCTCAGAACTAAGAGTATCCAATCAGTACATGAAAAACTGTCCAAATTCTCTGGCCATTAAGAAAATGAGATCCCATCTTACTTCAAAAGAATGGCTATAGTTAAAAAAATTAAATGATAATAAATGCTACAAGGCAACAGGAAAAAAAGATATTTTTATAGCAGCACCGTGCTTTCTCAAATTTCTAAGAGTAGTGTTAGTATTATTACTCATTGCATTTTTGCTCCCTATTTTTTAGAATCTGTCCATCCATATATGTATCAGCTTAATGAAGTATACTTGTAAATGAAATGAACAAATTGGAAATCACACATTGCAAAAGTAGGTGTTATTTGAGAGGGCAATGAATTATGTGATCAAAAATCTCACATAAGGTGCAGAATATTTTTCTACTTCCAATGCATTCCTCTTTACATCAAAACAATTCCCTCGATTCTCAGTACAAAAAAAAAAAAAAAATCCCCTTAAAGAAAAATCTGGGCAGTGACTGATATTTCTTTCAATCTACTCTTTCCCTCTATCCTATTTCCTATAAATAAAAACAGAACTTGTATGATTTATCCTTCATGATAATTTTAATTTATTTTTGTAAAAGACATTTTATGTTGGATCTGTTAGGTTTCTATGTGTCAACTTGTCTAGACTACTATACACAGCTGCTTCTCCAAGTATTCCTGTAGTTGCTGCTGTGGACATATTTTTACATGTGATTAACATTTCTAATATGTAAAGTTTAAGTAAAGCAGGTAACCTCCACAAGTGGACTGAGATTTCCTGAAAAGAAGGCATTCTGTCTCCACTGGCACACAAAATCCTTGTCTGAGTTCCCAGCACAAGTGAAATTCAGATTTAATTATACTGACTCAAGATTGGAAGATTAACTGTAGATTTAGAGTGTGCCAGTTTCCCTATGGATTTCAGATTTATTAGTCTGCACAACTGTGAGCCAATTCCTTAAAATTCCTCTGTCACAAGAATTCTTCAGTGTGTCCCAGTGTATATTTATACACACGCAGTGTAATTCTGCATGTGTCCCAGTGTATATTTATTATATAATGTAGATTTCTTGCTAGTTACATTTTTTGCTAACACTGTAGAGTTTCATTTTTGTTTTATATTTTTGGGTTTTCTTTTCATTTTTGTTTTATATAAAAAGTTCTCGAAAATATTCAGAGATCCCCTTTGCTGTTAGTGATTTTTTTTTTCACATTTTGTATGACTGGAAAACACTTTATTTGCCTGTCAAATTAATAAGATATTTTCATTTTGCCAAGTATGTTGGTTTGAGAGTTTTCTTCATTCTTTGATTACTTAAACTATACATTTTAATTGTCTTCTGCACTATATGCATTAGTTGCACACTTTTTCATACGTCTTTGTAATATCTCTCCTCTGTATGAAGGATTTCTTTCAGTCTCTTATCCATAAGATAATTTTACACATTACTCTTTCTCTACTGTTCACTTATTCTGTACCTCCATAGGTTCTTCCTTATCATTATTCTAATTGTGAATTGATTGCTCTGAAGATTCATTTACTAGGGTGTACATTTTTATAGTTTTCATAAAATTTTGTTGTTAGTTTTTCAAGTGGTATTCTTGAATATGACCTTCACAGCCCTCCCTTGTCTTCTTGAACTGAGACTCTAGTCACATGTATGTCCTACTGTTTACTTCTTAATGTCTCCATTATTTTCTGTTAATTACTTGGTTACTTTCTCTCAGACCTTTGCTTCTCTTCATTTATTTTTCAATTTTTCTTTCTGTGCGTAATTTTGATTTTCTAGTCCTCTTACATTCAAATTCATTGATCATTTCTTCTGCAGGATCTTGTCTGATGTAACTTCATTTAGTTTGTTTTTCACCATTTGCTATGCATCAGTTATCCTTTTCCTCATGCTTTATCTTGTTTTCAAAGCAATATTTTCCTTGTTATCACAATTACATTTTTTTTACACCCTCATGAGTAAGAAACCTATCTCCAATTCCTTTCTTTTCTGCTCATCTCATCATTATTCTCATTTCCTTTTCTCTTTTGTTCATTGATTTTTTTCCTGTGATTTTAAACTCTTTAAATATGTAGTGATTATTATTAGATTTAAATATTGTTATTACTTATTCTATACCTTTAATGAGAGTTTGATAGTCATTTTGATCCTTTTAAAGTATGTTTCTAAGCTCCTTTCATATAGGTCTATAGTTACCTTTATTTCAAGACTAATTGAGTTCTACTGCTGGGTATTTCACATTTAAATTTTGTTCCATTCCCTCATTATTTGTTAACATCTCTCAACTCTGGCTGGTGAGAACTGAAACAGTTTCCCACCCTATGTGAGGTCTGAGACTTGATATCCTTGCAGCTCTTAGGTAATTGTTTCCTTTTCTAAACTTTCTCCTTTCTCCCCTTGATTGATTTCCTCCTGTGCATACATACAAATTGGTAGCCAGCCAAAGCCTCAACTGGATTTCTACATAGATTTATGGAATTCTTCCTGTGTAGCTCTCTCAATTTGACTATTCTGCCCTGCAACTTTTGTCTATGTTGTACTTCCTGAAATTTATGCTATCAGTGGAAAACAAAACAAAACAAAACAAAACAAAACAAAACAAAAACCCAAAAAACAAAATTTGTTCTTTCTCAAGACAGTTTTCTGCATGCTGTTTGGATTTTTCTTCTCAGTGCCCTTAGTGTCATTTCACATCCAGAAAGTCTACATGATGATAAGAATTCATGTCCCTTTTCTTAGCCAGAGATCACAGCATTTTGTTGTCTATGGTCTGTACTATTTCCTAAAACATGCCCACTGAGGTCATGTCTTTATGGCTGGAAATCTCATGGACCATTTGATAAAACATTCTTTAGTTTGCAAATCATGTTTGTCTCCTAGGGTGCCATAATAAATTATCATAGTCTGAGTAGCTTGAACAAAAAAATACATTTTACTATAGTGGGAGAAGTTGGAAGTCCAAGATCAGATACTAACCTGGATGCTGTGTGCTGAGACCCTCTCTCTGACTTGCAGATGGCTGCTTTTTGACTGTCATTGTATGGTCTTTCCCTTGCTCCTTGTGTACCTACTCTTGTGTATGTCTTCCTCTTTTTATGAGGACATCAGTCCTGTTGAATTAGGGACCTGCCTTAATGATATCATGCTGCATTAATTACTTCCTTTAAGACTATGTATCCATGTGTAGTGAAGCTACCAGTTAGGGCCTTCTGTCTATGAATTTCAGGAGAAGATAATTCAGGTATACCTTAAACATAATCATTTATGTCTAAGTTATTACATAACTAAGTTTTAGCATAATTCACATAAATTATGTGATACCTGTTTTAAAAATTTTATGAAGTTCCTCATGTCTCAGCATACTGTCCTTTTAAAATATCTTCTGTTTTGGCAAAAAAAAAAAATTTTATACTGCTGATTGTTTATTTTCCTTTCATAGTTAGAGATGCTTATGAAATAACTGTAGTTGAAGTGAACACTATTTCCTTAATACCTAAAGAAAAGTCATAAAAGCATAATTTCCTCTTAACTTTGCCTAAAATATATTACCTGAATAACTCTACATTGAAAAAGGGAAAATGATAAAAATATTCAAGTGTTCTAGTGTGTATGAAGAAACAATGATCTCTTAAAGTACAAAAAAAATTGTAGCCACTTAGACCATCAGTCAGTATGAAGACAAGTGAGATAAGCCGTTGGTAATTGGCTCTCATTTGTGCCTGGGTTTTCAATATAATTAAATTTGCAGAAATCTTTATTTCATTGTCTTCGTTACTTTTCTCTCATTGCTGAGACAAAATACCCAACACCCAGAATTAAGGAAGGAAAGGTTTATTTAGCTTACTGTTTGTGGAGATTTCAGTTCATACTTGGCTGGCTCCAAGGCAGAGTAGCACATGGCAAAGGGCATTCGTTCATGGTGGTGGAAATCAGCAAAAGCAGCAAGAACACAAGGGAGGAGTGTCAGCCAGAGCAAACCTCTCTCCCTCCCTTGTATTGTAAGCAGGCTACCCCCAGCCAGGTTGTGGGTAGCCCTCAAATAATGTCCATGCCCTCCTCTTGCACAGGCTCAGGATGAATACAAAGTAAGCACCTTGCCTCCCTCTTGAGTCACTTAGTTGACCTTCTAAACTTCTAAAATTGACACAGTGAACAACATCCCAGAGAGTAAGGACTTGCCCTTTTCACCCCAAGATGCAGAACTGCTGAGTCTTGTAGCCAAATCTCTAGACTTTCAAAGTTGACACAATGTATCAACTATAACATTCATGCTTGCAAATTTTTTGTTCAATATACTATTGGTTGTTTTACTTATTTTTTATTTTAAAGAAACAAAAAGCAATAAGGATATTAACTGCTAAGTTTCTTTAAAATATAGCATTATAAAACATTTTGCTATTTGCAAGGATATTTTAAAGCAGTAATTTGAATATAATACATAAAAATAACTTCTCTCAGATCAATAATATATAGACTATTAACTAGAGATAATAACTGCCCAACTCATTACATTCATGTCAAGATTTTGAAAGTCAAACTTATAAAAACTTGTCTGCCATTTGTTCTAAGAAGGTGAAGAAAATGTATACTGAAGACTCACAGTCAATTCAAATCACTTCAGTGATGAAAAAGGTTATTTTTAAAAACCTCATCTAAGTAATTCTTAGATTTCTAAATTTGCATAAGCAAAATGCATTCCTTGGTACAGCTCAAATTACTATTAAAATATAAATCTATCTAGCATCTTTTCTTTGGTGGTACTGGAGATTGAACTCAGGGCCTGTTACATGCTAGGCCAGCAATCTACCACTGAACTACATCCAAAGCCCCTTTATTTAACATCTGTGTGGGTAATTTTAGAGAACATAACTTCAAATTTTCTATTATAAATTATCCCAAAATGTCAAAATATTAGAGAATATTATTCAATATTCCTTTAAATATTGAAGAAGACTTCTAACTTCTACTGAAGATACTTCAGTGTATGACTACTAAGAAAACGCATGCCCCCCATTCAAACTTACCGTATTCTGAAAGAAAGAAAGAAAACAATATTTGCATATTTAACTATGCAAAATGAAAGAATGTATAATTAAAAATCTCATAATGTCAGTTCAATGCAAGACAAACTGCTTGTGCATATTCCTGTAAGCTTAATGTGGAAACAAAAAGTTTCTTGTCTCCTAATGATATTTTCATAGCTTACCATCATAGCACAGTGTATTATATTTTTAGTGGCACTGGTGTAGATAAGCCTACATAATTGCAATTCATATGAAAGAGTAGCATATGTAATTATGTACTGTGTGTACAATTTCATAATGATAGTGACTATGCCACTGGCTCATGTATTTACTATATTTTATTATCCTTCTAATTATAAGGAAGCATACTATAAAATAACTTGCCATAATATGGCAGCTGCAGCTTCTCTTCATTTTATTAATAGATCATGTAGCATGATTGATCTATGTGGACTTTACATGTAAGTACACACTATGATGTTCACAAACAGCTCACATCTCATGATGCCTCCCTGTCATTAAGTGACACAGAATTGTATTCCAGTTTGTATCTTTCAGTATTCTATGAAAGCTAGATATTGTTTAAATATTCAATGATTATTTAATTTCTGGCATTATAGTCATCTTACAAAGTTCTATACTGAACAAATGCTGAGTAAAGTTGTCAGCTATAATTTGAAATGAATGGTAAATTAATGTATTGCAGAGTTAATCCTTGAAGCTCATTTATTTAAAGCTGCATTTTGACCCAGGATAGATGATTGTAAATCAATATCTCAAGTTATTGCCTAAGAATTTTTAAACCTACTGTAATAAGTACCTACAAATCTCTCCACCTGAGATGTGGGCAGGCCTTCCCTATTGTACAATTAATTTCCAGTCTCACAAAAGTCTCTGTTTAGATCACATATAGTTTCAAACATGACACCCAAATTATTGTCATGACAAAGAATAAAATCAGTGAAATATATGACATGTAGGAAATGAATCTTTCAAGATTCTTGTTTCAAGATTCTCTTTCAAGAATCTTTCAAGTTTCATTACTTCTTCATAAATTGATTTTCAGATTTTAGTACTGAATCTTAATTTTAAAGCAGAATTCATGGATCTGACTTCTATGTACCTCTTTTCATGCATTCTTAAAGTGGCCAGTACCAACTTTCCTAACTTATCCTTTCTCTTGACAATTCCTTCAAGTAGCTACAATGAAGTAAGGTCTAAAAGATAAGTGAGAGAATTAGGTTGTCAGGGAGAAAGCAGTTTCAATGTCTTGCGATGGGCCTTAGTCAGTTAAGTTAGGAAAACTACAGGCTTTAAATATCTAACTAGCTCAGTGGAGATCTCAGCTTTTGGCCAAGAGGGTATGACTGATTTAGACTAATTTTATTTTGAAATTATGCATTATTTTTTCTTTCTGATATTTATATTCCTTAAGGGCCTTGAGTTTGAGGGTAAAGCATTTAATTAGAAGCAAGTCTCAGGTATTTATGACTCTTTAAAGTCTTTTAAATGCTACATATTTCTAGTCTAACACTTGTGCACATTTGTGCATATGCATCTAGACAATTTTTTTCAATTCTTAAGAGGTGTAATGAAAGGAACATTGATTAGATTTTCTCAACTTGTAATTTTTTTAAAGAGTCACTGAACTAGAGTTTTCAACCAGACTAATATTACTACAAAAACAAAGTGAAATAAAAAAGTCACCAGAAACAAACACATGAGCAAAAGGGTAAAAGGTATGGAATTATGTATATAAAATGTTTGAGTTCCCTACCAAAATAAAGTGATAAATTTGTAGACAACACATCCAAACTGTCAGTAGTTCTTATCTACTACATAGACACTCAAATTAAATGTTAGCAATCAGAGGCTTAAGGATGGTAGATCATTTTCATCTCTTCTAATACTTTTTTAAAAATCTTCATATTTATTTTTTGGATTTAAATCAATAGTTTCATGTAATCTATTATATGTCACACTTTCCACTAACATTGTTTTTGCTTTTTTAACTTATAGTTAATAATATTTTATACATTGAGAATGTCTGTCTACTCTTCATGAATTTTACAAAAGACATGAAATATAAATGAGCAAAAGTAGCAATTTTAACTCTGAGAAAGGAAGTGATCAAAGGATTTGTATACTGTATTTCTTAGCATTTTTGTGTGTTCGATTTCTTTTTACTGCTCAGACATATTCTTCCGTGTTTGTAGCACTTCATTTTTAATATATTTTGATTTAAAATTGGTAACTCAAGTTATTTTCTCTTCTTCTTGGATTTTGAAAATTAGATTACTCATCTCCATTTTATCCAGTTTTTGACTGGCACTATAGAGAACATTAATGGTGTAAATTAATTCCAAGGTGGGAACTACATCTGTAATAGGTTACAGAAAATATCTACTAGAGTGAGCTGCTAAAGTGTAAGCCTGTGGTCAATACCTGGGTACTGTAGAAAGTATTCAGGTCATTACTTAAGAAGTAATTAGTATTTTTGCTTCCTGAAAATCACTAATAATATTCGTTCTTTTTATTTTGAAGAGAAAAGAAAACAAAATAACAGCAACAAAGACAAAAACAAAACAACACAAAAACAATAAAAACAATACAGAATTTCAAAACAAGGTGATAGGAAGTTAACAAGGGTTATAGTACATATTGCTATCTTCAATGAATTTGCTCAGATTACCAGATGTAAGAATGCAAGATTATTCAAATTAAAAAGAATAACAAATAATAAAAAATACTAGAAATGATACAGATCTTCACTAATCAAGATAGTAGGGATTCAACAATGTTTGTTATACTTCATACGGTTGTCTTCAAGTTAGTTGTTCAGATTACCAGATATAATCATGCAAAATTGGTCAGAAAAAGAAAAATGTATGCATTATCTGTTCCTTTCAATAAACCAAATATTTCTCAAAGGGAAGGAATAACTTGGATGAAGGAAAAGACAAAATCAAAAAAAGGAAGAAAAAAATATATGTGGATATAGAAGGACAGCTGGAATACTTGAACTGCTGACGTCTATTCGTTGAACAGCGCATTTTATTCATTGTTCTGCCTTACATTTTGATTAGGAGATGCTGATAGGTGTTGAAATCCTTTAGAATATAAAATACAAAAATGTTTATACATTATAGACGTATGAGTGTGGCCAACAGGTATTGTACAAACCATTTCCTAAGGCATTTCTATACATTTATTAAGATGTCATCTAAGATTTTTGCTAAGATAAAATGTTTCTAGGCTCTAGGACACATATTTAGTAGAAGTAAAATAAGAGTCTACTCTGTATTTATTCATTGTGACATACAGAAAATAACTTTTCATCTTTCTCAGATACAATTTGGACTCTCCTGTCTAAAAACGTATATGAGGAACTGATAGGGAACTGTCGTTTACATTTCTTAATATTCACCATTGAAATTAAGCAAGAATATATTTGTGTACTTGTCTTCCATTTCCTGTATTTCAGATGCAAATATAATTACAAATTTTATTTTTGAAGAATTTTACCTCGTATTTCTACCAGATATCTTGCCTAGATAAGTTCATTGATATGCCTTGTAAAATTCAAATTTTATCTTAAATATCACCTTTTCAAGAGACTTCCTCTCTTAAGGAACACCCTAACCTGTTCTCAGGCATAAAATTTAGAAATATTTTCTGCCCACTTTATACACTTCCCTTTTAGGTTGCTGCTGGTTTCCTTTTCTGTGAAAACCATGTAGCAAAAATCGTTAATATACAAAATATGTAAGGAACTTATGCAAAGCAATAGACTGAAAAAAATTACTCACTTAAAATTAGCAAAGTATGTAAATATAATCTAGATGTGTAAGTAGATGTGTCAACTTAAAGACAAAATATTGATCAATGGAAATGCTCTATACAGAAGAGGAGATCAAGTCCAGTCTCCCTGCTTGAACCCAGCACCTAATCAGTACCTAAACCAATGAGTGAAAAATTAACAATTGATTGTCTTCTAATTAAGTGTTTCAAAATTTTTGAGATAATTGCATATTCACATGTATTCCAAGAAATAATTCAGAAAAACTGTGCACTCTTTCCCCATTTCATCACATAATATCTTGGAAAACTGTAATTCTATATCATAGTTAAAATACTGACAAAATTAGTCGTGTCTTTGTATTTCTCTATATGTCTCTTGCCAGACATAGTGGTACGCACATGTGACCCTTTCACTCTGGAAGGCTGATACAGGATCATCAAATTCAAGCCCAGCTTGGGCTACATACCAATTTACCAAGCCCTATATCAAAATTAAGAAACTAAGAAAACGGCTAAGTTGTAACCTAGTGTTTCAGCTTTGGGTTTACTTCACAGTACTGCCAAACAAAATTGTGTTTGTCTGTGTTTTGCACCTTTCAGTGTACAAATCATTATCTTCCTACGTAAGTATATTTATAATTGTGTTACCATAAGTGGAATATTTTCATAATTTCCCTTTAAGATAAGTCATTGTTAGAGTGTAGCAATACAATTGAATTTTGAGTGTTTTTTAAATTTATTAGTGCATGTTCATAGCACATAGTGATTATATTTGCCATGGGCACATATTACATGTACATCATATACTTTACTTTTCTTTGTTTTTCATCTCCTACCCCTCTCATCTTTTCCTTCTTCTTCCAACTCTCGGTCCCCTTCCCCTTTGCAAAAGCTTTATTTTCATCAGTATTTTTATCTTCCACTTTTTCCCTGATCCATTTTCCTTCCCCTACCTTCCCTTTCTCTCTGTCTCTTGTTTCCATTTGAAAAAAAGATCTCCATATTTCCTAATTCTTGTATTCTACTGTGTGTGCGTGTGTCTGAGAGACACACACGCACACCTACACACATTTCACTTAACCTTATGTGCTCAAGTTGCGTCCATCTGCCTGCACAAGCCTCGAGTTTCTCTTTCTCTATGGCAGAGTAGTACTTCATGATGTAAATGCTGGCGAGGATGTGAAGGAAGAGGAAGTTTTCTACACTCTCGATGGGAACGCAGACTAGTACAGTCTCTGTGGGAAATAGTGTGGGAGTTCCCGAAAAGCTAAAAGTAGAAATTCTTTTTGACCAGTTATCCTAGTATCTTCCCCAAACATTTAAAGTTATCATATTACAGAGATACATGCATACCTGTATTTATACCAACACAATTTACAATATTGAGATCTAAGAAAGAGCACATATCAACAGATGTATGTGTGTTTACTTATATCCTGTGACATTACTGAATTTGCTTATAACTTAATTTTTATATTTTACTGAATTATATTTGATATTATTCTACTAAAGATTTTTATGTCTATATTCATTACGGATGTTGGTTTAAGTTACCACTTTTATGCCACTATTGCAGATTAAAATAATTACCTTCATAAAACTGAGTTGCTGTTCAATTGTCTTAATTGTTGAAATCGTATTTATATTCATTTTTATATATGTTTAGTAGAATTTCTATTGAAATAATGTAGTTTATATTAGGGAAATTTTAAATTATGAATGAAAATTCAGTATTTCATAGAGCTGATCAAGTTATATCTTTTTTTTATGAAGTGTGTGCTGGTAGATGTGTGTTTCTAACCAAAGTGATTAATTTTATCTAAATTGTCAAATTTAGAAGTGTAGGATTGTTTGTACTGTTCCTTTGTAATCTTTTTTATTCCTTTGTGGTCTGTGGTGAGGGCTCCTGTCACAGTACTGATATTAGCAGTGTGTGCCTCACCCCTTTTTTCCATCAGGCACCTTAGTATAACTTTAATAATTTCATTGCTTGTTTTATCCAAGCAATTTTCATTAATTTTCTTGATCATTCTTTTCTGATTTTAATTCAGTTTCTCTGTTCTTTTCAGTTATTTCTTTTCTCCCTTTTCTATTGTTTTTACTTTCATTTTCTTTTTCTATAATATTGACACAGACTCTAGGTTAATACTGTGAATCTTTTCTTCAGCCACACATATGCCTTCATATGTGATCAACCAAGAGGAAAACTGTTCAAGGCCAAAAAGAACAAATTCAAGTGATAAAATCCCATTGTATTAGGTAGTTCATTCAGTTTAAATTTTTAAAAAATACACAAAACTTAATAAGGGTAGAACAATTGATTTTTCTTTTTCCAGTACCAGGAATCGAACTCACGACCTTGTGCTTGCCAGGCAGGTGCTGTGCCACTGAGCTAAATCCCCAGCCCTGAACAACTGATTTTAAATGACCAGGCATTTTAGAAGGGATATATATAAGATGATGTATGAGCCTAAATATAAAAAATATAGAGAAATATGCTGCAAAAAAATCTTTAATAGAAAATGCATTGATTTTTTAAAAATCTGTAAAGTGCATTATTTTTATGCAAAGCAGTAGTTATATTTTATCTCTTTTGTCTACCTCAGAAAAACCATACACCTATTCGTGAGGAAAATATCAGCTAAATGTGAGTTGAGGGACATCTGTAAAACAGTTAAATAGTATTCCTCAAAACTTTCATACAATCAGAAACAAGGACCATCCAGGAATCATTCACACAAGTGAGATATTTTAAAAGATATAATAATACTAGGATGTGTAACTTGATGGGACCATGTAACTAAGTCGGACATGTCTTATTCAGCTTTTTCATTGCTGGGTGCAATCAGTACTCTACATCTGAAAGAAGGAGAGGTTTAATTTAACTCATGGTTTACAGAGATCTAGTCAGTGGTTGTCTAGCTCCAAGAAGAAGCGTCATTGTGGAAGAGTGTGCCAGAACAAAGCTGTTCAAAACAAGGGAATAATACCAGAGAGCAAAGAACAGAAATCACAAATAATACTCAATTTCATGCATCCATGACACACCTGGACCACTCAGATGCACCACCAATCCACAGAGTGGCTCCCCATCCAATCAAGTTGATATAATAAAGCTTTACATTCATATTCCACTGATTGTCAACTTTGACTCTCAAACACATATATTTAAACCACACTTAATTGCTAAACACTAGGACATACTTCTGCCTACAGTGATATAGCTATCTTGGGTAAAACTGTATGCACAGTAATCCTTGACCAAAGTGTCAGTGTTTTCAAAACCCCAAGGCAAAGGTAATTCTGAGAACCCAGCCTAACTCCTACCAGTGAACATGTATAAAAGTCAATCAAGGTACACAATTCCAAGATACTATACATAGTATAAATATTCTCATTACAGGACAGAGGAATTGGGGCTACAAAAAAATTGGACCAATATAAGACAAAAATACAGGAGGCTAAGCACCAAGTCCTGAAGCCCTATATCTGGCATCTGAAGTGCACAGTGAATGGGAATTTCAAATGGCTTGTGTGGTCTCACCCCTATACTTTGACCAGTCTCCCTTTGCTGGACTCCCCTTGTGGCCCAGAACTTTCCTGGCCAAATATTCCATGTTTGTGGCTTTCACTGTCACTTCGGCTTTGTTCCCATATCTTCATGCACTGCTTTCTCAAGGTTTCCTTCCCCGGATTCCCAGTCCTTCCTTTGAAATCTGAGTGAAAATCTCTGTGGCCCAGCAGCTATTTCATTTTGAATGCTGGTACAACTTTATGCTTCCATGACATGCCTGGACCAGCATTATGTGGTCAGTTCCAAGGTCTGCACTGAACAGTATCTAGGTCATCTTGAACAACAGCTGAAGTGGTCTTTGAGTGTCTGGAGAGCTGAGAATAGTGAAATAAATCCTTGGGGACAAATTCCCTAGGGGGACATTCTTGAGCAGAGGGATCAGGGGCACGTTTCTGAAACAAATGGTTTCTACTGTTTTACTCTCAAGCCTCCAATGCATGGTGCCTTGGTGAATTTTTGGACCCACCCCCCCCATAGCATGTTTCTTCTTGCTGTATAAAGTACCTGGTTTCTTTTAAATCCCATTCATCTCTCCAGGCATCTCAAACTTGTGGGCCCAAATTTATGTGCGGCTACTTCTGGAACAAAACAAGTTTTTCAGATTTTTCTGCTTTTCCTTTTGCTTTGACTCTCACTGTAAGTCTGGCTAAATTCAGCCAGCAGTACCTATGAGGGCTGAATATTGGGCTGCCTTGAAGCTTCTTCTACCACGTTGATTATTACAATGCTATTAATTTTGGTCTCCTTCCAAGTCTCAGAATGTGGGTAAAATGTAGCCAAAGTTTCTGCCACACTATAACCCACAACTTTTATCCAGTACCAATGGCGTCCTTTTTCCCAATTGAAAACTCCTGACTCTGTCCACTACTTTCCACCTTGCTATAAATATTCTGTTCTTCTGGGCTCTGTCCAGAGTCACTATCAGGCTCTGTCTGCATCATTATAGTTCTGCACTTTGCTGCATCTCTAACCCTTCCCAGATACCAGTTTCCTCTCAATACCAGTTCCAGAGGTTTCTAAACCATGTGTTCAGACACAATCACAACAACGACGTTGTGCCTACTACAAGTTATCTGTCTTTTGCTGGACATAATATCTGACACCCACAACTTAAAGGAAGAACATTCTAAATTGGCTCACCATTTAAGAGTATTTAATCCATAGTCAGCTTGCTCCAAGGCATAAACCTTATTGAGAACAGCGTATTAGAGCAACTCTGCTAATTTCATCGATTATATTAAAAAGTGAATCATATTATCTCATTATTTCCATCTTAGAGAATAATAAATTCAGAAATATTAAAAATATTTTGCAAACAATCTTTAGATAAATTTGAATAGCTCTTTGTTTATCATTATTTTTTACTATTTTTTGAGACATACTCTTGCTATGTAGTTCAGGCTGGCCTTGAACACTACGTTTTCCAGGGTGGCACTGATCTCATGGCAATCTTCCTGCTTCAGTCTCTTGAGTTCTGGGATTGCAGGCATGTAGTCTGTTATATATTTGAAATTAAAACCATACATGGACCAGATAGTCATACAATTGATCAGATCTAAGGAATAAATATGGGAGTATTGATTTCTTTTGAATTTCATTAAACAGTTTGAGAAACAGCAGCTCTAGGTCTTCTCTAAATTGTAGAATTCAGCAGTGAATCTGCTAGAGTTTAAGCTTCTCCTTGTAGGTAGATTTTTAAATACATCTTCAGTTTCATTGATTATATTGGGTTATTTGTAATTTTTATATCTTCTTGATTCAACTTTGGTAATTCATATGTATCTAGCAATCTGTATCTCTTCTGTGTTTTCCATCTTATTAGAATAGAGGTTCTGGAAGTATGTATTGATTATCTTCTGGATTAATCCAGGATCTGTGTTGATTTCCTAATTGTATGGACTTTCATCTTTTCTTTTATTTAGTATAAAATTGGCTAAGGGTTTGTTAATTTTATTTAATCTTTAACATAACCAACTCTTTGATTAAGTAATTCTTTGTACTATTTCCTTAGTCTCCATTGCATTAATGTCTGCTCTGATCTTTATTTATTTATTTGTTTATTGTTTTTTTTTTTCTGGAACTGGCAATTGAACTCATGACCTTGCCCTTCCCAGGCAGATGCTGTGCCGCTGAGCTAAATCCCCAGCTCCTTGCTCTGATCTTTATAATTTCCTCTGTCATAGAAGCTTCATGCTTGACTTGCTGTTCTGTCTAGAAACTCAGGGTTCAACACTAGACTGCTTATTTGAACTTGATCTGTTTTTCTGGTATAGGAATTCAGCTCCATAAATTTCTCATAGGGCTGCTTTCATTGAACTCCATAAATTCCAGTATGCTGTAAGGGTATCATTTAATAGTAGAAAACAACTAATTTCTTCTTTAATTTCATCTGTGACACATTGTTTGTTCAGGAGGTTGCTGTTTAATTTTCATGTGTTTATGAATTTCTTGTGGTTTTCTTTGCCATTGATTTCCAATTTAATTGCATTATGGTCTGATAATGTGCATGGGATAATCACTTCATTTGAATTTACATAAACATGTTCTTTGAGCTAGGATGTGGTCTATTTTGGAGAACTTAGAAAAATGTATATTCTGATGCAATGGGGTGGAAAATTCTGTACACATCTACTAGGTCCATTTGTTCAAAACTTTGGTTCAGTTCTGACATTTGTTTGTTGACCTTTTGTCTAAATGATCTACTTGTAACCGTGGAGTTTTGAGGTTCCCCATTATAATTGTATTAGTGTGTATTTAATTTTTTATGTCTGTTAGTGTTTGTTTTATATAGTTGGGTGCACCAGTATTTGCTGCAAATATATTTTTATTTGTTATCTCTTCCTCTTCAATTGTTCCTTTACAGGGAGGTAGTGATCTTTGTCTCTCTTAACTAATCTTGGCTTGCAATTCAAATTGTCTGCAAATAGAGTAGCTATCCCTGCTTTCCTCTGGGTTCCTGTCACATCGAGTATTGTTTGCCATCCTTTGACTTTCATTTTATGAATTTCTTTTTGAATTAAATGAGTCTTTTTCATGCAGCATATTGTTGGATCTTGCTACTGAGTCCATTCTGCCAGTCTGTTTCTTTTGAGCGGTGAATTGAGACCATTTACATTGATAGCTATAATTGATATGTATTGGCTTATCATTGTCATATTATTTTGCTGTTGTTAGTTCAAAATGGAAGAAGACTGGGTATGTCAACTATTGATTGAATTTGTTAGTGATAAAAGACCAGGGTCTCAGGAAAATTTAGATTGCATCCTGTGTTGGTGAGAATGGCTGGTTGTACTCTTTCCCCTAAAAACTGAGGGACTCAACAAGAAAAAAGAGGGCTCATTTCCAGTTCCCTCCTCCATATGGGATTCTTTGCAGTCTCTATCCCCAGTCTATGACCCCAAACACCCTGTACAGATAATTCCACCTTGACTGAATCTGTCACCAGCTGCAGAGTACCCAACTTCTGGTGCTGTGGCTGCAGCTGCTGTAGAAGAGAAAGACCACTGTTTTCCTCAGCTCAGGAGAAAATTATAAAGGCACAAGTCCTTATCCTCAATAAAAACAGACTCAATAATAAAAAGTTCATGCTGTGACATGACAGCCAATCTAGAGTCACAATAAAAACTTATCAAAAATCTTGGCTAATTGTTTAATTTACTTTTGGCTTTCAATTTAAATCAGTATTTTTATTTCACTAATATGCTCAAAAAATTTCCTATGGGTTGTAAATATGTAAACTACAACTACAGTGTTAACTCGCTCTTTTCTCTGTTTTCTGAATTATGTTAAAGAGTACTAATTGAAGGTTACTTGAAATTCTATTGAGCGCCAGTCAAATTTAAAAATGTAATAATCTGAGACCAAAGGAGAAAAAAAGAAAGTATAACTAAAATATAGAAAAATAATTGTGAATCTAAAGCTGGGCTAAATATTAAAAACGGACAACTCATACTCTTTTAATTCTTCTGTTGATTACTGAAAAGGTAGGGAGCTAGAGAGTAGAAAAGCCTGGTGCCTCCCACCATATTGGAGGTGGAAGGGCTGCTATGACCTCTGCTTTCCGTGACATGTGATCTATAGTGAAATTAAAAGTTGATTTTTTTTCTCCAAAGGTAAATTAGAAAATAAAAACCAAAATTTCAAGGGTCTACCCATCTACCATCAATCTTTCTCGTTATATATCTATAGTAAGAGGTTTTCCTTTTCCACCTCTTTACTGGTGTTAATTTATTCCAAGAAATGACTATGCTAGTTGGTCACCCCAAGAAGTTCTGACTATTTAATTTATAATGAACCTACAACAGATTATTGCAGGTATAGCTGAACTTGCCCAATATTTCTAAGAGCGCAGTCTGATCTAGAAGTAATTGCATGTCATTTGTGTTCATTGGTTTAAGGCACCTAAAGCAATTCTATTTTTCCTTTTATTTTTCTCTGGTTCTTTTGGCTTCCCACAGAAAAGTGGTTATCTAGAGTTTTAGAAGTAGCTAAATCCACTTAAAAGTTTATAGGATGAGGGTTAAATGACTTAAAAATCACATGGGACTTACAAATAGAAGCCTTAGAGTCTGAAGACATAAAGGTTATATACGATTTAAACTATGCATATTTCTATATGTGAATCTTGAATTATATGTTTTACTTAGGTCATCTTATAGATAAGTAGACACTCATGATATGACCTCAAATGCTTGTAGTTCACATGGCTTAACAGTTAAATCAATTGATAACAATAAAGATATTTTAAAGCCTAGAGACATGTTTCCATCCAGATTGCTAGACAACCTAGATAACCAGAACAATGTCCAAAATTAATTTGATAACTAAAATACCTGTTATTGTCTATGTGTAATAATGTAAGAGTTTTTCCTTGGTCAAAGATAATATACACAGTAGTTTAAAATGTTGACTGTCATGAAGGGTCAGTTAAAGCAATTGTGAATGTAACTAAGAGGGAAGCCCTTAAAATGCCAGAATTGTGCAACAAATCTCCTATTTCTTGTTGAAACAGCAGCTACCTAGTCCAAAATTTGTTCAGTTTCTCCACTGATGCATAGCTTTTCCAGATTCCCCAGGGTCTTACTGTGGCACATTCCAACAGTTTTTAAATGTTGTGATATACTTAAGCTGGTTATAAGTAAAAGATTAAGCTCTCTGTGCCTAAAATAATAAGGTTTTCTTATTCAGATGCTCTTGGTTAAAATTACAACTATTGGCTTTGATTAAACAACATTTTGTTATTTTATAAATAAGATACACTTGCATTGGGTAATAAGTGTATATACAGTCATTAATGCTGTTTCTTAAATTTATAAAAGTTCTGAAGATGTTATTTAATTCTTGTCAATATAAAATTGACAAGAATTTTTAATGAACCTGTTTTTTAAAAAAAAATCTATATTTTTGCCTTAAGAGTAGAAACTAAGCAAATATATGTTAATTTTTCTCTAAAACTGTGGTACCAGTTATTACTAACCTCATGGTAGATTAAATAACTTCATGTTTTCCCCAAATGTAGATCTAATATGACAGAAATATCACTAGCCAGTTACTGGAGACCCCCAAATTACAGTTGTTCATGATGAGAGACTTTTTCAGGTTTATATTTATATTATTTTATATAATCATGTTATAATAATTTAATGTACCTATAATTTATACAGTTGTGATAATGTGATTATAGTGATTAAAGATTAGGCATTAATAACCTTAATACACTGTAAAGTATACATATAAAATAAGCAAGCATATTCTAGTTAAATATCACTCTGGCAAATAAAGAAAAAGTGCTTAAAAGACAATAAATTAGGTAAAAGTTTCTGTATGTAATTTGAATCATGTAATTAAATAGATTACTGGCAAAACATCATTTTATACCTGGATGAAAAGCAAATGTGTTTCAGAAATAATAATAAAAACCTATTGGCTCTAATGTAATGATGTTATCGTGATTTTTGTGATAATGTGTTATGCTGTGCTCGATCTCAAATTGTGTCTTAAAAATTTTGTAATGGTTATTAGTTAATGCTTGGAAGGGATTCATCTTTCAAGACTATCTTGATTGGTAAGAAGTAACAGTTCCTTGGTCACTCTATATATTTCTAGGTGCTTGATATATAGAAAACATCATAGGATTAAATCTAGTGTTTTCACAGTAATACTCATTTAACTGATCTCCTAGGTGTTCAACAACTGAGGTTTAGGAACCAAAGATGAAAAGGTAACTGGTCTAAAAGGACAGCGAATACTTCCTTCCTGGCCCTCCATAGTCAACAAGGACCCGGGAGGGGAGACATCCTATAAGATCCTACAACTTTGGTAAGTCAATCAACCACCTGAACAAGGAGATTGTTAGATCCCAAACACAGAAATCAGAAAAGGTACAGTGTGCTAAAAAGGAAGGTTGCTGTAAAAAGAAACGTCTTCTATGTCTTCACAGGAATATATGTGGTCAAGCAAGACTGTGTCCCATCTTGGTGGCTAACACTAACAGAAGAGTTGAGCAGTATCATACATGGTCTGATAAATAATACTTGGGAAGCCTTTACCAAGTCAGTATTTGGTAAAAAAAAAAAAAAGGTTAAGTTTGATTAAGACTGGCCTCACTTTAACTTGGTCTTAACCACTTAGAAGAAAAGTATAACTAAAATTATAAAAGTTATACAAATGGACATAAACAAGGGGCTCCAATTGCTAACCCCTGCTGGCAGTGTCCAGCCACTCTGCGTGACAGGTCCAAGAGCAAGCCAGATTCAGCTGTCCTTTCCATTTTAGTGCTCATGCTTTGGTAATACCCACAAAAGTTTATTTATCCTTGCCTAGACACTGCCTTTACCAAACTGTCTCCCTGTCCTTATCCTGCTAACATGCTCCAGACCAAAGAACACAATGGAGAGAATGAACTTATACATGCAGAGTTGAAGAAAAAGAGTATGAATATGAGAAGGGGAATTGTGAGAAATGGGGGCCCTGTATTTTCTGGATATAAACAGCAGCACCTCCATCTTAAACTTCATCTCACCCTATGCTGCCCTTCTCCACTCCATGCACTGGGTTGCAGGTGTTACAGGTACAAGGAATGTCTGCATCTTGAACTCCAGGCAGGGAACCTTTCCTACTAAGGACATTTAGTTCCCTGTCTTCCTAACCCTTTTCAGTAACCTTCCCAATACCTCATCAGGGTTCCCCCTTTTGAAATTCGCAATAAGCAGCCCACTCCTCTTATTAAGGTCATAAGGGGGGATTTAAAGGAGCTTGGAAACCTCATTCTGAGACAATAACTGCAAGCATTAGGCTCAGCCTTAGCCATCCTACACCAATGGTTAAGAAAGATTGCCATGAGTTTGATGGTAAACACTCACTCTTTCAAGCCAGGGGATGCTGTGTGCGTAAAAGAATGAATGTTCAATCCCTGAAACTCCTCTGGAGCAGCACATTCACTGTTATACTTTCATCCCCACTGCAGTAAGGTGGAGGAGATAGTCCATAGGTTCACCGCAGCAGAATAAAGGCAGCATCTTGAGACTGGAAGTGCATCCTAGATACATTAGGGCCGTGTAAGCTGATGATCCAGAAGAAGCAGTCTGCAACACTGGAACACCATTGAAAGATGACAGTCCTGCTGTAGTCACTCTGGAGGCTGACTAGTTTTTGCACTGCAGAAGCCTGAGGAGGCACTCACTGCCAACACTAACAGACCACATCCTTTTTGTGACTATCTGTAATGTACTGCCACCCCTTGCTTTTAACTATATTTGAGTCTCCAATCTTGCTTTTGCTATACTCCTACCAGAGACTGGAGCCCACACTTTTAAGGTCTCTTCTTGCCATGTATATGGAGGGACCAAAATGGGTTTTCAGTGGCCAAGGGAACCAAGAGATTTAGATACTCATGAAACTCACACTGGCACGGGATACCCCAGCTATACCTCAGGGGTTTGGCTTCTCAAGACCTCAGTAATTGGTAGAAACTGTCTTTCCTGGTGGGGAGGATGGTTCAATGTCTCTGTAAGATGACTAACATATCTGTGTCAAAGATTCCACAACAAAACCATACAGAAGACCCAATGGTGAGTGTCCCCTGACTACTTTGAACCAAACACTCACCCTTTGTCTAGCTTTTCTCATCTAAAGGAATTCTGAGATGATGTTGATGCAGATATCAAACAGTGGGCCCAAGATGGACAAAACTGTAAATGCAGATGAACTGAATATGCTGTGCTTCCTACAAACTGGTCAGGTCCTTGTGTATTAGGAATGATCCACCCATCTTTCTATCCACTCCCATATGCCAGGGGAAAATATCTGGAAGTTCAAGTACATGAGGACAGGGAGACCCATAGAAAGCTACATTTCTTGCAAATTGGAAATTGGAAAAGATGACCAATGACCCCTGAGCACATAATTCAGTATTATGGTCCTGCCACTTGGGCAAAGGATGAGTCCTGGAGCTACCACAACCCTATTTATATGCTAAACTGCATAATTAGACTGCAAGCAGTCGTGGAAAGTATAACTGTGGAATCTGCCAAAGCTCTTAGGTTGTTAGCAAACCAACAGAACAAAAGATGCACTTCTATCTATCAAAATTGCTTGGCCTTAGTTTGTGTAATTTGTGGAAAATTTAACCTAAGCAACTGCTGCCTACAAATAGATGAGGAGGGAAAGTTCACAGAGGAGATTACAGATCAAATGAAGAAAATTGTTTATGTTCCAACCCAGACCTGGAAAGGTTGGGATCACGGGAAACTTTTCTGAGGATGATTTCCAGCTCTAGGTGGATGCAAAACCATCACAGGTATTCCACTCCTGATTTTGAGAACATGTTGGATCTTGCCTTGCCTGACTCTCTTGCTTATATGTTCTGTCTCCAGCCTCACTGAGACAATGTTTGAAAGAAAAACAGCCGTACATGTGATGATATTATGGAAATATAAACCTCTGCTGCATGATGACGCTCTTGAACCCAAAATAGGATGGAGTCCAAGCATCAAAAGGGGGACTGTGATAGGTCCCTCCCCACTTGTCAGGGTAAGAACTTTTTACAGTCTAGAGATCTCAGCCTCTGTGTACACAGGTGTAGTTTTGATGTAACTCTGTAACACAAATCATACCCAACCAGACTATAAAATATTAATGTATGTCCATATAAGGGAAACAAAGACACAACAATTGTATAGAAGGATGCAACTTTGTCATGTTAGGCACTCAACCTTTGGATAGGAATCCACTGAGTCAGTGTCAGCACTAATAAAGCTGATTTCTGCGGAAAATCCCTCTGTCCCATCTCTCTACACAAAAGTCTTACAACATTTCAAGATCTCCAAAGAAAGACAAAAACAAACTTCTATGGTGTGGAAATGGTTGTCAGTATATTTAAAAAATTAAAATATACCTGTTTTAGGAAAAAAATGATTTTTCCTATTTAGCTATAATGAAGAGTTCTTCCAAAGGATCAGCTGGAAATACAAACAAAATTTGAATTAATATTAAAAATAACTTTCATTGAGAATGAGGTAATTCACATGACGGCTCTTAACTTCTGTGAACTAGAAAGAGAAAAATTGAAATTTCACTAAGAAACACAGTTAAGGTTCTTTTTAGTTCTTTTTAGTTTTTAGAGGTAATTTTTGAATTAAGTTCATCAGTACAATTGAGATATACATAATGATCACATTCATCATAGGGAATTCATACCTGTACATGACATATTTTGATTCCTCTTTTTCCCCATTCAACTCCCCAACCTTCAGCCCATCTTCCCCCATTTATAAACCTTTGTTTCCATTTTAACCTTCTTTTATCATTTTTTCTTTTCCCTTCCTCCCTTTCCCCCTCCCTCCTTCCTAATGCCCTTTCCTTTTGAACAATTTATTCCTATTTCACAATTTCTATTATATATTTTGGTTCTCATTTACACTTTCAATCTCTCACTCCAGAAAGACAAAGTGATACACACACTTATGTAACTGGTTTATTTCACTTAAGACTATGCTCTCCAGGTCCATCAACTTAACAATAAATGTCTCAAGGGGGGGCTGGGGATTTAGCTCAGCGGCAAAAGCGCCTGCCTGGCA
>NW_004955418.1:8906948-9009204 GCF_000276665.1 Chinchilla lanigera
ACAAAAAAAAAAAAAAAAAAAAAAAAAAACAACAAAAAAAAACAAAAACAAAAACTAAAGATTTTATCTCTTACAGGTAGATAGTAGTAGTACTTACAAAATACTATGTTGCTTTTTATAAAATATATTTTCTGAGAAAGGTTCCAAAGAAAGTGTATTTTAGTTACATAATATAGCATTCTAGATAACACACTGTACTTTGTCAATTTTTTCTCAGAACAACTAAATGCTAATCAAAATAATTTAAGGTTGTCTACATGTGTAATTAATTTTTATAGAAATTAAAGATTAGTTCATAGACTCTCTAAAGTAATATATATTTAAAATGAGCTTTTAAAAATGCATGCAAATAATTTTTATTTGATTTTAAATCTTGATTAATAAATCTTGTTTTAACTATGGATGTGTTTGCCCAAATCTCTCTTTGTTATTTGAATTTTTTAAAAACTTTCAGATTTTTATTAATGCAGTAACCAATTTGGACAAAGCAAAACAAAACAGCTTATATTGATTTGACCAAGTCTTGCTGCAGTTTCTCAGTTTCATTGGAAGTCCTTGATCTCCTAGAAATCTTTGGGAGATGGACCCACGTCTACTTCACAGTGCTTCCAAGCACTCAGTTGACCTTAGACAAAGACACTCCACAAACAAGTGCCCAGTCATGACCCACCTGCTCTACTTCCCAACCACCAATTCTTTTTGACCTTTTTCCTATAAGAAACCTGTCTATTTTATGGCCATTTGACAAGTGCATATATGTCAGTATTGGAACATTTCTTCTTATTATATGTCTCTTTTTAATGAAACATTTCTTTCAGTCAAGATAGCTTTTATTTAACAGGAGTGATATCTATAAGCATCTTCCTTCATAAGTGTTATTTGATTTTACTGTTCTGGCACTTTAATAGAAAGACCATGATGACATTGCACATAAAGGATTTCCAATTCACTTACATTGATATTTGGTTTTAGATATTTTGTGGTACCAATATTTGTTAACATTTTAGTCTATTAATTTATTTTGCTACTGAATAGCTAATAAGCTAAAATTATTTTTATTAATGAATTACTGCACATATTTAGCATCTTTGCAGAAATTCCTCTTCCCTTACTAATATTAAGCCTCATTCACATTAAGACTACACACACCTATATACAGGAACATGCACTTCCATATTCTATTTCTGAGTCTTCTATATTTTTGATGCTTGACTTGACCATGACCACGTTGCTTAGATCATTTTATAGTTTATTTTCATATTGGAGAGACAAGTCCTATGTTGTTTCTTTATTGTCAGTATCTTCCTGACTTTATTTTCCCATGTCTCATACCACATTTAAGTATTTGATGGTTTTCTGATCAGTTCCTGTCATCTTAGAATATTAGAAGATTTTATCTCGATATTTACTAATGCTTGCTTTAGATTAATTTTGTTTCTGTATTGTTCATTAGACAGATAAAAGAAAGATATAGATAATATACTTTTAGACAACTACTTTAATGAACCCACACTTTGACTGGAAGTGAATTTGCAGAAGCTCAAGAATAACAGAATAGTCCCAGTAGAAAACCTTCTATTTAAATAAACTTTCTTTTGAGCTTTGAGATAAAGTGACCCTAGGAGAAAACTCTCAATATTTATTATGTTTTTACAGTTCAGCATTTGTTCTTTGTTGCCTTTTTGTGTGTTCAACTGCCTTTCTGATGTGATTTGATATAATGTAAAAAATAGCTCCTTCAAGAGTAATACGCTTGAGGAATAATCCATGCTAACTAATTGCTTTTCATTTCATGTAAACATATTTGCCCTGACGTTTGTCATGTGAGTTGGTTTTGAATGATGTGATGAAAATATTGTAAAAGACATTATTTGCATGACCTGACCTGATAACCAAGCATCACTTCCTCAAGGGAGAGCATCTAGAAAGATCCTACGCTTTTATTCAGTTTTTTTCTCAGAAACAGACCGATTTCATTTCTCTGTTTTAATGAAAATATATCTATTATCCAATCTAAGTAGCAGAACTCTGTTGGAATTTGTCATATAATTATAATATTCTGTTTTCCCCTACCTAAGCCAACTTTCTAATATTTTTATCCTGTTGCTCATAAGACAAGGGGTTCATTGTTTGAGTGGGAAAGGTAAGAGAATAAATTCTGCAAACTGTTACTAATATGGATAGAAGGTATGTGTATAAAATGCTGACATAGTTTTAATTTTAACTTATAAAATGTTTTAATACAATTTTAAAATTTCATTCAAATATAATCAATTGTTATTTTTCTTTTAATAACGCACAAATGTATATATAATAGATTTGCCAATATGATCAGAAAATTCAGTCACAAATATAAACACTAAAATTTTGGAGCAAATTATCAAATTTGAAGATATATTTTGACACTGTATCATTTATACTATATTTTATATCAACCTCCAATGTGAGAGTTATTTCAAAATTGCCCACTTGTCTGTTTCATTTACCAAATATCATTTTACAGAAATTTAAAAAGTTAATACCAAAATCATAGGCAATTTTAATTAGACATGTTAAAATACATCACTTACTCCAGGACCGTACATTTAGTAAAATTCATGAATCATAAATATGGTAGGAAGGAATAGAAGGATATATAGTGTAATCTACAGAAGCATACTTAGCTTATCATGTACACATTTCTTTTCTTTTGAACTTTCCACTATTTGACAAGCCCTAGAAATGGAATTACAATATATGTATGCCGAAGGGAGCTTTATTTCCTTTGGGTTATGTATAATATAAAATTTTGAGTAACTGAGTAAGGTTTTTTCAAAGCTGTGCAAAATAGCTAAAGAATACTAGAGGGCTTTTTCACTGTGTATTAGGTGATATCTGATGTAATAAATGCAAGATTGCCTAAATATTTTTACTGGTCAAAAAAAAGGAAGTTAATGTATAAAGAAGCTTGGCTCACTAATCTCCAATTAACAAGATTTAATGGTCATATCAGTGCTGGATTTGTGACAAATTGTGTTCCAAATATTAATGTTCAGGAAGAAAAAGCCTTATGGAGAATTGTCATTAACTCAATAAGGCAAATTTTTATTTATTATAGCATCCATGATTCTTTTTAAGTAATGTTTTAAAATAATAATATCTCATATATATTTTTAATATCTAGCTTAATGGCAGTATATTTTATTTCCTTTTAGAGTTAAGACATTTTTAAGATTTGCTTCTCTCAAGAGTTTTTTTATTATGCTTTTTAATTAGCATCAACATGCATTAGTGCTTATGAAGCTAACCATCTAAAAGTAATTTTGAGGAATTTTAAACACCAAAGGAAGCCCATTAGATCTCAATAGTTTTTCATTCTACACAAAAATGTAAGTACTGATGTTCTTGAATACACAGACTTCACAACACAGCACTAAACATTTCAACAAATTACAAGAAACAAACTCATAATTACACCACATAATTACACGTTTGCCAGTCTTCCTAAAGTAGGAGTTTCCTTATTACTTTTCAGGTGTATAAATGTAACTAGATTTAGTAGGCATAATGTAAGAGTAATATCTTAGTAGAAAGTTTCTTCTTCCTTACTTTTTGCTTCTATAATGATTATTTAGGCTGTGATTCAAAACCTGAATTCCAGATAATAAATGCAATCATTATGTTCTACCAAAATGTACTAATAAAAAATAAGAATTTTTAAAAACCTACTCAAGAATAGTCTCTTAAGTGAAATGGCTGATTTTGATTTTAAATGATAACACATTTATTTCTCAACAGAGATTGCCAAGATCTCAAGTAAGTAAGATCTCAAGTAAGATCTTATTTACTTCAAAGCAGAGTTTAACGGAACAATTTTTATTTGTTGTATATTTTAACATAAATAAACAAATGGCTGAAATATTTTTATTTCTTTATATATTTGCTTAGTTATTTTACTTCAAATTTTGGGAAATATATGGTTTGACTAATTCAGCCCCAGAATAACAAATATCATTCTTTCATTAAATTTGAAGCATTTAAATTTAATTTTATATGTATTTAACATTCTTTGAAACCTTTAGTATTTGATACTACAAGTAACCATTTGGGTTAACATTAAAAATCATCAGTATATTTGATAAGTCTCTTCTTCACATTAAGGTGCTGGGTATTTAATGAAATTAGGCTGTAGTTTTCCTGAAGTTTAAACTTCTTTGTGCATAGTCACTAGACAGTGTTCATTTTCTCACTTTACAGTCCAGTATAATTGTGCCAGCCATGTTGCATACGCTCAATGATGAAATCATTTTCTTCCGCTCAATAGAAAGTGCAATGCACTTTCACATAAATTATCCTTAGTTTTATCAAAATATCTAATATAATAGACAATCAAATTTATTTACTTAAAAATACACAGACTTGTTTGTTTGTTTGTTTTCTGGTAGCAGGGATCGAACTCATGACCTTGTGCTTGCCGGGCAGGTCCTATGCCGCTGAGCTAAATCCCCAGCCCTTAAAAATACATAGACGTTTTAGTCAGTTGGTATTCTTGAGGCTGGAAAGAACACAGCTGACATTATACCGACAAAAAGTTCAGATGAACATCTTATGATAAGCTATAAACTTCTGAGATCTAAGGAAGAAATTACAAATGAACTATCAAGTGATTGTCAGTATGCTTCTAGCAGTTTTCATATTCCCCAAATTAGAAAGAAATGACAATGAATATTTTAGATGTATTTGAGAAGTAATCTTAGTAGTCATCAATTGATTTTCTATTTTTCCCACCTCCAGTCTCTTCCTGAAATAATCACCAAAGAACGTCATTGAAATAAATAGGGATGATTTATTACATGAATTACTAATATGAAAATTTTTCTGTGTCCAATGTAGAAAAGAAAATGCCAATCACATTATTTAAAAACATCATTCAACTGTAAAACGAATCTGAAATTTGACTTCCACATAATGTAACAAATCTGTTTTGCTAGAGATACTTAAGAATAACATCATCTCCTCGGTAACCAAAACGACACATAACTGACTTGCAGGCTGGGCTCACATGGCTGATTATTCTCTCTTCTCAAAACCATTTAAATCACATTAAGCATATTCAGGAAAGAAGGCACTCAGAAAATCATCAAGAGAAAAGTGATGTGCATCAATATAATAACTGGGACCTAGAAGAAAATAAATGACACATTCTGAGAATGATGCATATTAGTAAGAAGTACCACAGATGCCTTGGCAATCCTCAGATATCATAAATAGATGTGAAGGAAAAGTTAAGAAGTTTAGATAGCAGATTAAATTATGGTTAGCAAACCTGTATGACAGGTTCGCATACTTCCTATTTTGACACATATGACACTCATGACTGAGATATTTGCCTACCAATTTAAAGTACAGAAGACCTGATAAAAGACTAGAGTGAAGGCCTCAGGAGTGTGTGTTGCCGCATCATTCTTGTTTCAGTATTTTCAATTCTTAGGTTCTTGCTCAAGCATATAAAGGAGAAACCTGCCAGTAGATACAGCTGTCCTCCTCCATAAACACACATTTCAGTATCTTCATATATTGCAAAGAACAATAACAGGCATATTGTTTAATTAAGTTATTAATTCAAAACCATAAACCAACTCTCAAAGTTCTGATATAAAATGAGAGAACCGACTTTACAAAATGCGTGAAGGCTAAGAGAACAATTCATCCTAGAAGAAATGTACAATTCAGAGAAGAGAAAAGAACTTTATATACCTATATAGAATGTATTACAATAAAGAAGAGGTGACTCTGATGAAGAGAATGCTTTGAGAAAACTGACTAAGGAAATTTTTATTAGACAGAATTTAAGAAAAATTTTGATGAAATATCCTAGAATATAAAAAAAATAAACATTAGAAGGTATTGATAAGGTTAAGGACATGGAAGAAGATGAAATATAGTAAAAAAATCTTCTAGGTACTATAATAATTCACATTGACCAAAATATATGTCATAAGAATATTATAAAGGAAAAATACAGAAAACAAAAGCAAAACTAAATAAGAAAAAGCATAATATTTCTCATGCATTAAAAAATTGAAAAATAATTTCTTGTAAGGTCCTTCTGAGGTAAAGAATTCCATCCTGATGGAAAAATAGACAGTACCAAGAATCTGTTTCCCTATCTAAACAAAAATTACACTGTTAGAATGTCTGATGGAATTACTCTGCGACTCTACAATCTACTTGTTACGGCTTTCAGTTCACATATATCTTCAACACTGAGATGAGTCTGCTGTTTTAGGCTGCATACAGTTGGAATTTCTTTATCCTGTGTTGTCTAGAAATTATACACTCTTTTAATTGGATAATTTAATCCAATTTATATTTAATTTTGGATAAGTATAACCATATTGCCACCTTGTTTCTTGTTTTCCAGTTGTTTTCTTCCCTTTTTCCTTTTAATTTCTTTTAGGTTAAGTGATTTTTTACTATTAAAATGTTTTGATTTTCTTCTATTGATTTTAGTGTATATATTGCTGGCTTCTACTTTGAGGTTTTCATAGGGCTTGCTAAAATCATCTGTAACTGAAACAGGCTTTTCCAAATATCAATTTTATTTTGTTTGCAAAATAGAACACCCTACAAATTAACTCTATCCCACATTTAGAAGTTTTGATGTAATAATTTACATCTTTTTACATTTTCTGTATGCTAACAAATTATTACACTATTCCTCTTATTTTTTTTTCTTATGGTCTTCCTATTTGAATTGTAAGCGATTTCCCCTATGAGTATAGAATTACCTTATTTAATTTCAGTAGATGCTTCTTTTTCATTGTGAATTTTATATCTTCAGATGTTTTCCTATCACACACTAGCTTTCTTTTCTTTTATTTTGAAAAATCTTGCAGTATTTCATGTGAGAATGGTCTGATGTTAAAGAATTCCCTCAGCTTTAAGTTATCTGAAATGCTATCAGCTCCACTTTATCAGCTAAAGGGTAGCTTTTCAGGGTACAGTGTTCTTGCTTGGCAAGTAGTTTTGGCTTTGGTTTTGTTTTGTGTGTGTTTTGTGTGGTGTTCTTTCAATGCTATGAGTATATTTTTCCAGTCTTTCCTGCAAGATTTTTACTGAGAAACGCTGTCAACTGTATGGCCATTTTGTATATAATACATTACTTATTTCTTGCTGCTTTTGGAATTGTTTACATGTTATGGATTTTTATAATTGAATTATTATGTCTTGTGATGAACTATTGTTTGGATTGTACTTTATGGTGACCTCTGTATTTCTTAAATGCTTGTTGCCTTTTTTCAGGTTAGAGAGAATTTTATTTTTCTTTAAATACATTTTCAGTTCCTATTGCTTCTTTTTCACATTGACTTAATGGATAGGTAAAGTCTTTTATTTTTATTTTTTCTATTTCATAATCCCCTTACGGATGTCTTTGTTATTTTTCATTCTTATACTTTTTCCCTCTGAATGTATAATTTCAAATGTTATGTCTTCAAGCTCAATGATTTTCACCAGTGTATGTCTATTGCCTCTCTTCATCTAGCCATTGTATTCTGCCTTTGGTTTTGAAGTTCTATTTTGTTTTCAAAAGTAGTTACTGTTTCTTTGTCACACTGTTTTTCAAATTTTGTTTAACTTTTTATCTAAATATTCTTTGCTTTCATTAAACTATTACATAAACTATAAACAGCAGACTGTGTCGAGTTCTTTATCTGACGTTTCCTACGTCTCCCTTCCTGGGCATCCATTGTCGGAGCTGTATTTGGAGATTCCTTTGCTGATGTCCTGGTTTCCCAAGTATTTAATAATGTTCATTTCCTTTTATTGAAGCTTACAAATTTACATGTCTGTCACATATTCTGGCTTTTGTAGGTAATTTTGGAAGTGGTAGACCTTCACTGAATATATTAGCCTTTCATTTTAGCTGAGTCAGCTAGTGATGTTCTTGGGCAGACAGAGCTTGTTTTCAGGTCTGCTCCATGGCAGGTTACACAGTTGTGCTTTGAATTCACGTAGGGCAGCAGTCTTGTTTTGTTAGCTGGCAAGACTACTGGTTGAGTTCTGAAATTAGATCCATTGCTGGGTGAGAGCTGCAATAGTTTCTCATCTGGCAGAGTCACACATTGCGGTACATTCCTTGATGTTGTGGTAGACTTGCTCTTTCATAGACATGATATAAAAAGGTCTTTGTGTCTGCAAGAGGCCCTATTTAAACTTCAACGTGTGGCAGAGTAAGTCCCTGATTGTTTGCTTTAATTCACAGCTTTAGTCATTGTGGCTCACCAGAAAGGTCATTAAGTGTTTTTCTGCGGTTGCAGAGAGAAATGATTAATCTCCCAGCTCTTTCATTCCAGTTGTCTAAAAGTGGTGAGTTTCTCTACTCCCCAGTCTGGTAGTAACAAGCTTCTAGGTGAGACTAGACACGGGAGCTGGCTGTCTAGTTAGACCCTGTAACATTCTACCTCTGCTGGAAGTGAAGATGACCTGTGATATAGCTGGTATTGCCCGTCACTGCCATTACTGGAAAATATGGGACCTGTTTTTAAAGACAGGTAATTTAGGTAAAAATATTATAGGCAGTCAGACAAGGTCCACCCCTCCAGGGAGTCAGTGGGAAAGATGAGAATACACTAGAACTGTAGCTAGAGGCATATCTGTCAAAGGCCAGGCCTCAAGATGAAGATAAAATGACCAGGTGTATGCCCTCCTGAGAGATAAGCAATAAGTTAAAGGTTATACTAAAATTTGTATCACTTGGCCCAATAAAATCTACATACACATCAGTCACCCAGATGGCCGACCAAGACCTCCAGATTCAGCCCTTCCTTAAAAGGTCTTTGTTCTTTCCATATATAATTGTGGTGTAACCTGCTTCCCCATTGGATCAGTATTACCTGAGTGGCTATACTAGTAATCTTATTGATTGATCACAGTGTTGACCCATGTAGTATCCACCTCATAATTTTGTACCTATCTTGTGATTTTTCTCTTCAAAATTTCCTCTGCAAAGTGGGGTCCATGGAATCCCACTTTCACATCCCCTCCTGTCTCTCAGGGTCTCTCTCTTCCTGTAAGTGTTTCCTACTTTTAACCTCGATTGTTCCTTAGAATTCATTCTTCAATTTTGGGGAACACAAACTTGGCATATCTGAAATCTAGCACATTGGGAATTATATTATTTTCCCAATATCTCTTTGACTAAAATCTGCATGCTGGTCTCTGTGAATTGTGCTTCTTTCCTTTGTTTCTTTCTAAATATAGTGTAGGCACTAGTTTTCCCCTTAATCCTTTGTGAGTTAAGGAACAGTAGGGTTTCTGGAATGTTAAGAAGGCTGGCTACTGTTTTCCCTGTTTCCTATTACTGTATGGTAGGTGTGAGTCCTGGGGATTCCTCTCTTGTAGCAAAGTGCTGACTTGCAAGAAGGGGAGGGGGTGAGTGTTCCTCTTATGCTTTAGGTGACATTTTTTTCTCACTCCATAGAACATGCAGGTAGTGCAGTCTTTTACCTATCTTTTGGGGTTTCACCAAGGTGTTGTTATCTAGGAATAATATCTAGTTGATGTATCTGTAAGGGGGGACAGCATCTGAGTTTTATTACTCAAACTTCTGGGTGACATTACTCTTGAATTATTATCTGGTCTTTAGATTTGTGTGTTTCTTTTAATTCTATTGTATATTTTTAATGTTTTCCTTCACTGATATTAAAACAATTTGTGTATTTTCATCTCCCACTACTTTTAAATAGTTTCTATTTAGAAATTTTAAAAATTTTTAAAATCTAAATAGTTTCTAATCAGATTAAAGAAATACATGAGCAATTTTTTCACAAATTCAGAAGTATATTAGTATTTTAATCTTTGAAGCAAGTATAATTCAATTGCATGTTCCCTAGCTGTAATCAAATAAATGAATCAAAATAAAGTATTGATTTCCAGGGAAAAATGTGAAGAATAGAATTAGAAAATTGCAATTTTTTTCTCAATTCATTTGGCCAAGTTATTTGCACTTTGAAGTGGTCAAAATAGTTTTTTTTTTTTCCATTTTAATACACATTTGGCAGCTATAGCTAATATTTTTCTGTAAATTATATTTCAAACAAAACTCATCCTGGTATAAATTATGTGTTTCATGAAAGTGTTTCATAGTGATTTTTAAAGGAATTAAAATCTACCTTTTACTCTCTATTTTTCAATGCTTTTATTTAATAAACCACCGAAGACTTTGTCATACTGTCCAGTCCACCACACTTCTCTGCCCTTTATTTTCCACTCTGCTGTCCTTAGGCTGACTTGTCTGTCACACTGCGGTGCACTTGTCTCATATACACTCTCTCTCACAATGCATAATCTGACCCGTGTTGTGTCAGGGATGGAGAAATGCTTTAACCATATTTAACACTTGATTCTCTGCTGACATTTAATGAAACTTATTCTGATGAATCATTTCTTTGTTTTTTCAGGGGGGATACTATTTTAATAGCCATATTTCCATGTTTCATAACTCAATAAGACATTGATATATAAAAGAATAAGAATTAATATATAGATTATATATTAAAAATTCCTATAAAATGTGTGAGTTTTTCAACATTGTTTATATTACTTAAAATTGTTTCCTAAGCCTTGGGATGTGGCTGAGTGATAGAGCTTTTGCTTAGCATTTTACAAGACATGTGTTCTATCCATAGCAACACACACACACACACACACACACACACACACACACACAGAATTGCTTTCCTAGTGAACATTGTAATAGCTTTTAGACATATTATAGATTTACAATTGTTACAATTTCAGATGGAAATATCTTTACATATAAACAAATCAATCTATTCATTTTACAGAAGAGAAAGCAAAGTTACAAATGTAGCAAAAGCCTTAAATCATATCATATAATATAACCATGTCTAAAATATATTTTTTCATAATTCCTCTCACTGCCCATAATGACCCATTCTAACTAGCCTAATGAAGTATTGTACAGTGAATTCTAAGGGGCTGAGGATTTAGCTCAGTGGCACAGGGCCTGCCTGGCAAGTACAAGGTCATGAGTTCAATTGCCAGTACTGAAAAAAAAAAAAACAAAAAATAAAACAAAACATACAATGAATTCTAAACATATGGGCTCTCAGTAGAAAAGAAAGGTTTCTCATGACCTGCATATTCATTAAAATATATCAAATGTATGTACTAGCTAAAGAATAAATATTTTCTGACAGTTATAGAAGTATGCAGCATATCTATATAATACTTCTGTTTGCTTGTTTCTTCACATATCTGTCAAAGATCTTCAAATGTGTATAAACTGCTGCTTCAGTATGATGTCTCAAAGTAATTTAAAAATTTGTTTCAAACTTGAAAATTTTTTTGTAACATGCTTTGTAGTCTTCTTGAATTACACTGTCTGTTTCTCTCTTGGCCTGTCTCTGTCTCTGTCTGTCTCTCTCTATATTTATTCACATAAATATCTAAAACATGAGAGTGTCAGAGTGAGATAAAGACAGGGTGGAGTGAAAAAGTAAATTTAATTGTGGTTCAGATCTTTTATATGTCAACATATTTAACTTATCTTTCTTTTCATTTGCTTGGCTAAGACAATAAAAATGCCAGACACCCAATGACATACACATTTATCTACAGAAATAGATGTGCCACTCACCTTTTTTTTTTGTTTGTTTTTTCTCTGGTACCGGGAACTGAACTCACAACCTTGTGCTTGCCAGGCAGGCGCTTTTGCCACTGAGCTAAATCCCCAGCCCCACCACTCACCTTTTTCTCATAGCACTGAAGTTACATCCATTCCATACCCAGAGTTCTGTCCAGGTTGTGGTGACTGGGAGTAAGCAACAATGACGCCACCATTGTGTTTAGTATGAAAACTAGAGATCTTCCGCATCATGCATAGAAATCAGGTTTTATTTTGTTTATAAACGCATTTAGTTTGTAGTGACCATGTTAAGGTATGATGTGGGAGTAAATTCTGAAGTGTCTGTCAGACTGAAAGCATCATAATTAGTAAAGCCTGCCTGGCTGTTGGAAAGAAAAAGTATGCAACACGTATGACCTTTTGTTATTATTCCAAATAGATAGATCTATACTTCAATTCCTGGTTAGTCATCAACATAATATACCTGCTTAAGGGCAAAAAAATACGATGCTTTCTAAATTGTATTTTGAGAGACAACATTAAATGAATTTATCTCATCTTATTTCAGCCAACCAAAAAATATTAGCTTATAGTACATTTCAAGCTCTAGGTTTGCTAGTTCAGTCCTGTTCTTTTAATTCAAAGGATTTTTAAAATCATAAATTCCCTGACCCTTCCCTCAGAGGTGAAGCAGAATTTATTTCTGTCAGATTAATTATTCTAATATGGCAAGAGATGGATGTTGAAAAGACAGGAGAGTAAATAATGACGAAAACGCCTCACATAATTTTGTGCTTTAATATTTTAACTGTAAATTCAAAGAAATTCTACCCCGCACAGATGGCTTATCCCATAGTATTGACTTTGAGTTTGACAACTTTCCTTTCATCATTTTGTCTCCATTAAAGCTTTTTTCTACTTTAATTTAAAATTAAAAATTACTTTGTTTTGAAAACTCCAGTGTTCTCAAAAGGCTTTGAAAATCTCAGTAGTTTTCCATTGTTCATAATTTATTGAACTGCAAGGAAATGAGAAAAAGAAATCTCTCTCATGTGTCTTTAGAAGATTACCTTTCCACTTAAACATTGTTGAAAAATTTATGGCAGTGTTGAATCTATTTATATAACTACATTTATTGTCACTCATTACTCAATAGGCCACTTAGACAATATTGTAACAGAATACAGTACAAAGCAAGAGAACAACAAAAAAAACACATGTTGCTTCAACACAAAGTGTGTATGTATATGTATTTACATGCTTCACATGTACATATTTACATATAGCGCTACGTCTTGTGAACAAATATATGACCTCGTGTATGTACAGTATTTAAAATGAGAAGTTTAAATATATTTTGATGGATTCTCTTAATGCAGTGAATTTGCATTTTTTACATAGACAACATGAACAGGACACATGCCATCCAAACTCCAGCCCTAGAGACTTTTGCAGAAATTTCCCTAGTACTCTGAAAGAATTGGAAGCTATTGGGTTACAATTAAATTTAGGTAGAAATTGAAAGATGATATTTCAGGTTCTCAATATTAGAGTTTGGAGTCTAAATATGATAATGAAACCTTGAATTAGATTTTGTGCTAGATTGGTAGATATATTAGGGAGCAGAAAATCAGGTTGACATTATATCAAAAACTGCTCTTCTCATCAGAACTGTTTTACCCGACATTGCTCACATTCATCTTGCTCTCCTACTAAGGGAGATCACACCATAGCGTTCCAATATTTATATTATAATAGGAACATATTTACGGTGAAGGAAAATTCATCCTGAAGTTTAGAAAAGGTGTTCTAGTAAAAGAAGTTAAAATGCTGGAGTGGTGTCAGTTTTCAGAGCAATGGCATATGATTATATATTAAATTATTTGGAACATAAAATACTAATATTTTTCTTCACAAAGTCTTTCTATTTATTTATTTATTTTTATTTTTTATTTTTTATTTGGTTTTTCTCCGGTACCGGGAACCGAACTCACGACCTTGCGCTTGCCAGGCAGGCGCTTTGCCACTGAGCTAAATCCCCAGCCCCAAGTCTTTCTATTTAATTTTTGTACTTTGGTATCCTTCACCCCTCTATGTAGATCTCTTTGGTTTTACTGGATCAGGCTATATCTATATTTCTTCCAGTTACCAAAACATCTAAGGCAGTATGTGAATTATGAATTCACTTATCAAAATAATGTTGCTGTATAAATTGTGTTTCACAAGCAAACCCTTCTTAAAAATTATTTGCTTCATAGCAGCTTGAATTCTTTCCACACCATATATCAATAGACAAATGCACCAGTAAGTGTTAGACATCTCTAATAGATTTTTGGTGTACCCTTGCTTATCTGACCTATCTCAATATGCACTTTTCCTCTCCTTAACTGTATGTATTATTATTATTTTTTATCTCAGATGTTAATGGAATAGCCACATGTCAAAACTCTTTTTTAACTGGAAGAGCCACGTGTGTAGCCTTTTTCCTGTGAAGTCTCTTTTATAAAACCAGGTTATTAATGGATGCTCTACCCTTAGGTGGACTCTACCAGTAGTTATCTTAGCCACTTTAGTATTTTGTATTTTAAAAAATAGGCACAGGACCAAGGATACAGTTCAGTGGCACAAGTGCCTGCCTGGCAAGCACAAGGTCCTGAGTTCGATTCCAGGTACCAAAGAAAAAGAAGAAAATAGAAAAAAAAAATAGGCACAAATGTCCAGCCCTTAGATCTGACATCTTCATCAAGACTTGATTTGAGTTGGAACTTGTACGATAATGACTTCTTGTGTTATTTTCACAAGTCAAAGATGTAAATACACTGCTTCTTGCTATGCTGTAGGTTTCTGAATTCATGGGCATTATTTAAGCTTTCGTGTTCATGGACATCAACTCTTTTTTCTTTTTATATTTTGTAATTCAGTACTAAACAAAATGAATGTAGTCAACTTGATTCTTCTGTATCTAAGGTAACAGGGTTTTTCCTATATGACCTGCTTCAAAGTTCGCATGCCATGGCTAACACTTCATCCAAAGCTGTCATTCTGTAATGTGGATCACCTGCTTTCAGAGTTCTGCTGTCTATTTCTGTAATGCTTGTCTACCACCCCAAGCCAGTGTCACATACTTTAGGATAGGGAAGCATACTTATTAAGCAACATCAGGGGAAAGATTAGACCACGGGGCAGCAATAAAATCCCTAATTTCTTGGGATATGGCCCAAAATATTTTTTAGTTTTCACTCATACTAATTATCGATTTTGGAACAGTAGGGGACCTCTGGTTCACTGTAATTACTCATGAAACAGAAAAAGTTAGTTTTTTTCTTATCATATGCTTCTATAACTACCATAGCTGTAGACAAATGATAAGGAAGATTTTAAACCTGGTTTTACTTGTTATATGAAATGAAAAAAATGATTTCAGTGAAAGACACATTGCCATTAATGCCCCTCAAAAGACTTTTTCTCCAATAAAACTTGTTTTGAAAAAAATTGGTAGAGCTTTGACTTGGTAAACAATCAAAAGCTGGTCAACCCTGCTGTATCATATATTTTATAGGTACACTTTAGATGTACGTAATGATCACATTTATCATAGGGAATTTGTCCCTCTACATAATATATCTTGGTTCTTTCTTTCCCTTTCTATCCCCTCCATTCAACTCCTCTTCCCCTCCTTATTTACAGAAGATTAATTTCCATTTTTTTCCCTCCCTTTCTTCTCCCTCCATTCAACTCCTCTTCCCCTCCTTATTTACAGATTAATTTCCATTTTTTCCCTCCCTTTCTTCTCCCTCCATTCAACTCCTCTTCCCCTCCTTATTTACAAAAGATGTGTTTCCACTTTTTCCTCTGTTCTCTATTTTTCTTGCCCTTTCCCCACCCTCATCTCTAGTTCCCCTTTCCATTTGAACATTTTCTTTTTATTTCTTAACATCTATTACACATTGTAGTCCTTATTTACACTTTCAGCTTCTCACACCAGAGAAACAATGTGGTATCTTTTTTTTTTTGAAATTTAATTTACCAGTACACTTAGGATAGACATGATGGACATTCATAATAGGGATTTTGTACCTGGATTTGTTTTTAAACTTAGACTTGAAGGTGACACTCTTTGCTTCTACTAACATAGTTTTGTGCAAGGTAATTTAGAACCTAACTTTCTAATATTTCATCAAATCGCAGTTCTTTTGTCAATGTTCCCAATTATCTTTTTTTTTTAACTTACAATAGGAGAACTTCTCTAGTATTGTTTTTGTAATATTTAGTACTATTGTTTATAATACATCAGAGTAATTTAACTGCAATATTTCATTATTGTTAGCACTATTTTTAAAACCTGTAGATAAGGCGTAAAAGGATAAACAAACAATCAAATGTACAGGTATAAACAAAGTTAAATTAATTGTACAAAGTTGACTGATGCTTTAGTGATTGTTTATTTACTCAAGGATGGATAGTAGCACTTGCACAGTTCTGTAGCAGAAATCTATCACAACTGATGAGCAGCAAAAATTTTACTCCATTATGTTGCTTCCATTATTTTTTGTTTGTTTGTTTGTTTGTTTTGTTTTGTTTTTCTCCGGTACCGGGAACCGAACTCACGACCTTTCACTTGCCAGGCAGGCGCTTTTGCCGCTGAGCTAAATCCCCAGCCCTGCTTCCATTATTTAATATCCAGAGTATCTTAACATTCGAGTTTTTCTCAGAAGAGTTAAAAATACTTACTTACTAGGTGTTTTCCTAAAGTTTATTTGGAAAATTGATTCAATGAAATAAAAAAAACTATTTTATTGAATATTCTTTTGAATATAAATTTGGAGCCAATTGTTTGTCTAATTTCTTTTTCCTAATCTTTAGGAAAGATAATAGTAGTAACAAGGGTGAAGGGGCAGAAGAGAGCAAGGGAAATTAAAAGGGCTAAGGTGATATGCAGGAGTAACAGTTTCAAAGAAGAATACATTTATGTATTCAAAATTGCAAACTTATACATAGGAAAAATACTAATTCAAATTGAAAGTATCTGAGTTTTTTTACAAAATATTATGCCATGATGGGACATTAGTCTAAAATCTAATAGCCTGTATTATTTTTAAATGAAAAAATTCATTGTAGAATAAACAGCAGGTATTGAAAACACTTAGAATTCTATTTTGTAATTTGTCAACAAGAAAGTAATTATTACAATATTACAAAATTTGCTAAATACCACCTGCTTGCAGTTTTGTGCTTAAAATGGACTTCTGAATGTGTACTGGTTTACTAATGTGTCAAGACAAGTTATGTTAAGATAGATAGATATAGATATGTAAATGTACACAGCATATACATATAGCAGGGTATGTGAGAATGAGATAGAATTAGTTGATATTATAAATTTCAGTGTGTTTATTTGTATTTAACACACTAGTTGTATTTAGTACCTGTAGACTGAAATTTAAAGTACAATTTTCCAAAAAATTTCCCATTTTTTAGTTCAGTACATAATAATGGAAAGATTCTTAGAAAATTTCACTTTCATAATTTTGTTTCTTATAACCAAACTTTTGTTTTAATACAGTTAAAAAATACATGTCTACACAATTAATTTGTGACATTTCTTAAGATCATTTCACAGTACACAAATATTCGTTCAGACACAGTTCCTTGCAATCAAATATTACAGTATTATACCAAAGGTGACTAAAAATCAATATTCAAGATATTAATCATATTGTAGTAAGTCACAATAAATTCACCAGTCTCTTGGAGTGTAACAAAGCAACAAACCTTAATTTATTAATATGTTGAAAATTGTTTTTGTCCCCGTACCACTATGATGCTTCATTCTGTTGTCAAAGTTTTAGTAGTTTTGATGAAGAAATTTCTCAAGAGTAGTTGGAACAGTTATGTAGTCATTACCTTTGCTTTGAATTCAGTCCAGTTCAATAAATACTTTTAACTACAAGTATGTATAACACTAAATGTTTTCTTCCTCCGTTCTAAAACTAGACCTTTAGACTAGAGAAAACTTGACCCATGATTTGTGTCCATAGTGTTAGAAGGAGATCTATAATCAGTAGGTTGGATTTCTCCAACAGAAATATGTTTAAGTAAAAAGAATATTGTTACCTTTCATTAATGTTAACCAGGATTTTATTACTTGACACAATAAATATCAAAATAAAATACAATAAAATAAATGCTAAGTACTTTCTTGTCTACATAATATTGTGTCTGAAAGACTCCAGGAAACCAGCAGCTGAAAAATTCCCTTTAATCATAATATATGGTTAAAATTTAACAAAAGAAATAAAAATAGCATTAAAGTGTTATATATTGACAACTAATTGTAGAGATTTTATTGTTTCTGACTGCAAAGATTTTAAGCTTTCTTGCATTTCAAAGTCAACTGTGTTTTTGCAAAATTCTTAGGGCAAATTTTTCATAGTAAAACTCTTAAAACTAACATAAGTTGTAGTATTTAAAGGTTTATGTCTTTTTATTAACATACAAATGATATATTTTTACCTCATTTTGGATCTACCTTCAACATTTACTGTAGTTTTGGAAGAGGTAGTTCTAAAACCAAAGTAAGAATTTGATTTATGTATATATTCCAAACATACTGAATTTCAGAACTATAAAACAAGAGCTATAGCTGTGTTTCATCCGTTTCACTGCGATAATAATTAAAGATAGTATCTTAGTAAACAAAGAATAAAACAAAGAGTACAATAAAATTTTTCATGGTTTATTCAAATTTTAGAAGGGCAAATTAGGGTTTCTAAACTGATAATGTTTCTTTCTTTAAGATGAACTTTTAGTTCTTTCATTTTTTATTTTAAAGAGAATAAAATAAAATGAAAAACATTAGAAATGACACAGAATTTCAAAACAAAGATAATATGAATGAAACAATGGTTGATATATTGCATATAGTTGTATCTATAGTAGTTCTTTAGATTACCAGATATAACTACACAAAACTGGTTGAAAAAATTAAGCATTAACTGTTCCTTTAATAAACCAAAAGAAATTAGTAGTGCAAATATCTTAGCTGTCTTGTGTGTGTGTATAGATATTTTTTCCATTTCTTCTTTTTTTTTTCATTTCTATCATCCCAATTAGTCTTTCCTTTTGAGCAGTTTCTTTCCCTTTCACAATATTTATTGTGCCTTTCAGTTTTATTCACTCTTTCAGGTTCTTACACTAAGGAGACCATACGATGTTTATACATGCAGGTCTGATTTATTTCACTTATGAGTATGGTCTATGGTTCCATCCATTTACCTATAAAAGCCTTTAGTTTAACAATCTTTATAGCTGAGTAATGCCCCATTGTATAAAAATACTACATCTTTTTTTCTCTATTCCTCAGTTGATAGGCATTTGGGTTGTTTTCAAGAATTAGCTGTTACAAATTGCACTGCTATAAGCATGGATATGCATATATCATTGTGGAATGATGTTTTCAGTTCTTTTGGAAAAGTACCCAGAAGGGGAGTAGCTGGGTTGAATAGGACTTCTAATTCTAGATTTTTGAAGAATCTCCACGCTGATTTCTACAGTGGTTGTACCAGTCTACACTCTTACCAACAGTGGAAAAGGGTTTCTTTTCCCCACAACCCCTCCAATATTTCTTATTGCTTGATTTCTTGAAGATAGCCATTTTTTCCTGGGGTAAGATGGAATCACAGTGTTGTTTTAATTTGCATTTCTAAAGTGACTAGTGATGTTGAACATTTTTTCATATATTTATTTGCCATTTATATTTCTTCATCTGAAAATTGTGTATTTATCTCAGGTGTCCATTTTTGGACTGGGTCTTTGAATATGGAGGGTCTGATTTTTTAAAATGTTTTATATATTCTAGATAGAAGCCCTTTGTCAGAGGAACAGTTGGCTAAAATTTGTTCCCAATTAATGAGTTTTCTTTTTACTCTGTTGGTGATTTCTTTTGATATGCAAGAACTTTTCAATAAGATGAGATCCCAGTTGTTGATTCTTTGAAGTATTTCTCATGCAGTTTGGTTTTTGCTCATGAACTCTCTGCTTAACCCTATGTCTTCCAGATTTTTGCCTACTTTCTCTTCCAGTAGATTTAGTGTTTCTGTTTAAATATTTAGATCCCTGATCCATTTTTACTTTAGTTTAGTGAATGGCGATAGACATGTGTCTAGTTTTCGTCTTCAGCATGTGAAAAGCCAGTTTTTCCAAAAAAGAGACTATCTTTCTTTCAGTGAACATGTTTGGCTCTTTGTCAAATATAATGTGACTGAGCGTGTTTGTGATTTTGCCTGCATCTTATAGTCTGTCCCATTCATCTGCAGGTCTGTTCTTTTGCCAGTACACTGCTGATTTTAGTCCAGTAGCTTTGTAGTATACTTTTAAATCAGAGATTGTGAGGCCTCCTGCCTTGCCTTTGCTGCCCAGGATTCCTTTTGTATTCTAGGTCTGTTCTTGCTCCAGATAAATTTTAGGAATGTTTTCTCTAGATCTGTGAGGCATAGATATTTTGATTGGGATTGCACTGAATTTGCATAACAATTATTTTTTATCTTTTTGAGACAGGGTCTCATTATGCAGTTTAAACTGGTCTTGAACTAACTTTGTAGCACAAGCTGGCCTTGAATTCACAAAGATCCTCCTACCTCTGCATCCCCATTGTTGGGATTATAGGCATGTGCCACCACAACTGGCTTTTATAACAATTTTGGCAGTATAGCCATTTTCACAATGTTGGTTCTTCCTACCCATGAGCAAGGAATGCCTTTCCATTTTCTGAAATTCTCTTCGATATCTTTTCTCAGAGTACCATAATTTTCACTGCATAGATCTTTTACTTCTTTTGTGAAATTGATTCTTAAGTATTTCAATTTTTTGGATGCTGTTTGTGAAAGGTATGATTTCCCTCAGTTCTCTCTCAGTGTGTTTGTTGTTTGTGTGGGTATGGGAATGATATTGATTTTGGAGTGTTGAGTTTGTATCCAGCTATGCTACTGAATTTGTTTATTAATTCTAGAAGTCATTTGGAGGAGTTTTGGCAGTCTTCCATGTAAAGCATCGTATCATCTGTGACTAATGATGATTTTAGTTCTTTTCCTATTCTTATTCCGTGTATTTCTCTTTCTTGTCTAGTTGCTCTAGGTAATACTTCCAGACCTATGCTAAATAAGAGTATTGATAGTGGACATCTCCGTCTTTTTCCTGATTTTAGAGTGAAAGCTTTCAGGTTTTGTCCATTTAGTATGATGTTGGCTGTTGGCTTGTCATTGATGGCTTTTATCAGATTGAGGTAAGGACCATCTATTCCGATTTTCTATAGGGTTTTATCATGAATTAGTGTTGGACTTTATCAAAAGCTTTTTCTGCATCTATTGAGATGATCATATGTGATATATATTTCTTGTCATTTAATTAGAGAGAGATCAGACTCATTTTCTGTTAACAAATGTCAAAGGGTTTGTATTGAAAATGAAGCAGTGAATAGATTTCAACTAGCTAACAGTGAAGGCAGTGATAGTCTATTTTATAAACATTCTTTGCTATTAGGCTGCCATTGGCACTTTAAAAAACATGGACTAGTATTTTCAGAATTGGGTTAATGAAGACCACAGTGAAATTAAGCAATATCGCAATCTTATTTAAACATTAGTCATGATTATAACTAAAAGGATAGATAATGAAAAGGATAAAACATCCAGTAGTGTCTTTTGCCATAACATGTAAGAATTCAAGTATGAAGAATAAATTAATATATCCTATATATCATTCATCCTATTCATAAAAATGAGTTTTGAGGCTTGTTTGTTTTTACATGTGTTAAAAATAAGGTGAAATTTCATTTTTTTCTTTGGCATCAGTGTATATTTCAATACAAAATATTGATGTATGTTCTTTTGTATGTACATTCTGGAAAATTTCATACAAGTATAAAACATTTTGAGGTTGTTAATTGGATTACTGAGTTAATATCTGTGAAACACTTAGTAAAATTCAAGGCACATTAGAAGCCCAACATAACCAATAAATCAAAATAAAGTGAGTAAAATACATTTACCTGAGACGTGAATGAGTGGACAAAATTGTATAGAATGGAAATATGATCAGTGTAATGGTTGATACATTTTGTCACCTTTTGAATTGAGAAGTTTAGGGGCTTAATTAAGTGATTCAGCAGAGCGCAAGGGTCCTCACTTTGTAAACATCCTCAGCCTGTACAAGGGAAAGGCACAGAGATCATGTGGGCAGGGAACCTTCTTAGAGTATAAGGGAGGGAAAAAGAGCTTGCTGTCTCCTCCCCAATTTTTGCTCTTGCTACTTCTGCTGTCTTCTGCCACCTTGAACCTGTGCCATCCAACCCTGCCTTGGAGCCAGCTAATTATGGACTGAAACCTCTAAAAACTATGAATTAAATAAACCTTTCCTTCCTTACTTCTGGGTGTCAGGTATTCTGCCCCAGCAATTAGGGAAAAGTAACTATCATAGAGTATGATACCAGAGAAATGAGGTAATTGCTGTGACTACACCTGACCATGTAGTTCAAGAGCCTTTGGAAAGAACTTGTGGGAAGAATTTGGAAAGGTTTGGAGGTGCTGCCTTAAAGAGTAGCACTGGATGCCTTAGGCTGTTCTCTGTGAGAGATTCTGGTCAGAGCTCAGAAGACCAGAGGGCTGACAGAAATCCTGCCAGTAAAGACAAGATTAGGGAGCTTTCTGCTGGGTAGAAGGACTGCATTGGCTGTTGGACTCCACTTGATGTGTGTTATGGCTTGGAAAAAAGTTTGCATCTTGCTAATTTCCAAAGACTTTGCCTGATACTAAGGTTAAGGGTGGCAGACTAATTAATCTGGCAGAACAAACTTCAAGGCAGGTGAATATTGAGGCAGTGGTATGCCTATTGATTCGGACACTTACCCAGATTTATGTTGAGAATCAAGAGCAAAGAGCTGAGCAGGATGATTTAAAATGCTGTGAGTTTTTCAAAATAAGCTCCAATACGGCTGTGTACTACAAAGATTGAGCTGAGGAAATCTCTATGGCTGAGGAGGAACAGGAAAATAGAAAAAATAGCCTGAGTGCATCACAGGAAGTAGCAAGTCTCCACCCTTTGCAGCCTCAAAACCACAAAAGTGAAAGACTTCGCTTTAAGGAGAAAGCTGCATAGTACCGTGCTCTAGAATGGTGGCAGAATAGAAAATTTGTTCTTCACAATTGGGTTCAGAGTGTTCAGTGATCAGGCACTTGACCCCTACAGCCAAGAGAGAGGAAAGCCTGGCTACTGCTCTAGCTGGCAGCAGATCTTAGCATCATCCATGTGGTGCTGGTTTTAGGTGCATGCACAACCTAAGAGTTATGGAGTTGAGATGGCTTCCATTATATTTTGAGAAGGTGTCAGAGGTCAGGGAGTGTGCCCCTGAGAGGGCAGTGCATGAAGCTCTTTATGTGAAGGGAAAAGTGCAGTGGAGACCCCAGAAGTTTGGAAATGCCAGGAATGCCAGGAATGTAGATCATCTAAGAAAACCTGCCAGGAAGGAGCAAATCAAACCCAAGAGAGAAGCTGTGGAAGCTGTAACAACCTGTTCCATAGGGGTGGGACCACACAAGCTCTTTGGAGCTCACAATTTGCTACAGATTGCCTCAGATGGCGCACATGGAACTACAAGACTTAATGTTTACCCTGATGGATTTTTTAACTACTTTGGTTCCATTCCTTTATATCCCCCACTTATAACTTTTGGAATGGAGATGTCTGTCTTGTGTCATTGAATGTTGGATGTGTTTAACTTTCTTTCATTTGTGAAGGGGCTCAAAGTTAAGAGTTGGCCTTGAATCTTAGAAGAAACTTTACTTGGACTGACCAGCAATGCTGAAACAGAACTTTACATATGGACTAAGGGACTTTTGTATAAGGGAATGTACCTGAGTTTTTGGGGGCCCCAGGAAGAATGTTATAGTTTATATCTAGATGCCCCTTAAACCTCAGAAAGTCATGAGGAGCAGGCTTTTTTTTTTGGAGGTGGCTGACTGTAGAGTGTATGACTGATTCATAGTGCAATGCTGGGATTAAGGGTCAGTGATTGCTGAGTCAGTTCATTGATTGGATTTACACTGCCCCAATCACAGTAGACTGGATACAATATGAGGGACAAAAGGAGGTTTATCTCACTCTCTCTTGCTTCCTTTGGTGTCTTCAGCCACCATAAACTGTTGCCCCTCTGCAATGTGCCACTCTGCCTTGGAACCAGCCAATTTTGGACTAAAACCTCTACAGGATTGGAATTAAACCTTTTGTTCTTTAACTATGGTTGTTGGATGTTTGGTCTCAGTGATGAGAAAAATTACTAACACATCTTGCAAACATAGTATTAAGTGAAATAAATGAGACAAAGAAGATGAAATATCATATGATCTCTTTCATTTGGTTAAACTAAAGTAAAAATAAAGAGTGAAATGAAAATTTGATAAAAGGAACCAGAGAGATACATCTTTTGCAAATGGGAAAAGGTCCAAGAGACCAAAGGTGAGGGGATAGAAGATGAGGACTGAATAGAAAATGGTTTATGGTGGGTCAGTACATGCAGCAATTGTCCACGATGAATGTAATCAGTGTATGTGACAAAGATGAACTTAAAGTATAAAAATAATAATGAAAATGGGGAAAGAGGAGTAAAGCCACAGGGAGGGAGATAGACAGGGAGGAGATGGATAGCAAAAAACAATCAGGATATGTAAAGTATAGTACATACTTCCTGTTATGGCTTATATGTAGTTGCCCTCCAAAGCCCCTTATGCTCATGTGTGGGGCTTTTCAGAAGGGACTGGATCCAGAGTATGTGATACTGGGATTAAGTGTGTGTGATAATGAAAGAGGTTAGCATAGTTTTGAGTATGGATAAGGGAAGCCCCATCCCAGTTGTGGGTAGCACCATCAATAGGGTGTTGCACTGTGCCATGCCACCCTGCCTTGGAGTCAGGGTTATGAACTGGTGTTGAATTGAAACCCCCACCAACTCTGGGATAAATAACTGTGGGATAAATAAACCTTTTCTTCCCTAATGTTGAATGTCTGGTATTTTGTCCCAAAGAATAGAGAAAAGTAACCAAGATAATCAGGTACTTAATAGAAGAAAATCTGAAGAATATTTTGTTTAACAATACATAATAAAGCAAGCTAGAAACTATAGAGTTCCCAGGTACTGCCCCTTGACCTGCAAGTAAGGAATTAAAACACTTTTTAATGAGTTGATATGTCTTTATCTGATGAGTGAAAATGTTCTTTTGCCTCTCTTTTGCATAAATGTGGTCAGCAAGGGTCTATGGGCTTTGCTTGCTAATTTGCTTAGGGGACCTTTTCGGAGAAAGTAGGAACCAACTGACATCCATCACCAGAGGGAATGGAGACTCTAAGACCACCTGCTACTTACTTTGACACGTCAATGCCAACCTTTCGGGAAGTGTCTAAGCCACAGGGGGTAATGACCAGGTATGTTGGCATATTTTGCCACTTCATTTCTGTGTTTGATTTGAATAAAGTGCAAGTAGGTTATTTTAGGAATTTTTTAGTTTTTGCTGAGTGTATTTCTAACATTATGTTTCACTACTTATTTTCAAAGGAAAGTTTTCAAAAATGGCTTCAGTGGAGAACAATATTGAGAAAACGCAGGTTTTGTTGCAACTGTTAGAATTTTGCTTTGAAAGAGTAACTGTAATTCTTTCTTTTATTTTTATATCTATGATAACATTTATCACATAATATTCTAATGATTTGTCTCTATCATTTAACTTAAATTCAAGTCCTTAAATTACAGCGCTATTACCTTTTATATTTGCTGTAGAATAACCTAGAAACATATCATGGACAGAATATACAAACCTCATGGAAGAAAGGAAAATTAGACACGCCATATAAATCAGTTTCTATTGAAGACTCTTAGTCCATTAATAGAGATGTTGTTCTATAATTGCATAATAATAAAAAAGACTGACATCCAAATAAAATGAAATTAGAAAGACAAAAATATGATGTAGTGTTTATAACAAAATTAAGAAGCTGGTATGTTTCTAAAAACACCATGCAAATTTAAATATAAATCTTTCTAATATTTCTCTGACAATTATGTTTTTAAGTAAACCTTCCTTTTAATCCCCTTTACACCTACCTGCCACACTCCATCTCTAGATACACTTTTCCCATTTTTATTATTTTTATTGTTATTGTTAGTTCATGTTTACAGCATAAAAGTTTTACATTCTCTGTGGTTATAAGGTTACTGTACATTGCATTTCCTAATTCTTTATTCCCCTTCCATTGCCCCCTCTCTGAGTCCACTGAACTCCTTCCCTTTTGCAAAAGATCTATCCCTTTTTTCTTACTTTTCAGCCTTTATTTTCTCTCTGTCCTTTACCTTGCAAACAAGCGCCTATTCTGAAAAATCACTGTAAACTTCACGTACAACAAACATGTACTAATAATATGAAAACAATTAAATACTCTTTGTTTGACATAAGTGCTTAATAATAAGTGCAAATCAAGTCAAGTAGGACTCTACTTTTCAGGTTGAACAAAATTATTCAAGTACATGCTTGCCCGGGTAACAAGGCTGGATAAGAATGGACAAGAATCTCCCCTGGTTGTATTCCAGTGCTATATATTGCATCTACTTATTGAAAAACTGCAGTTGTAAACTAACTTTACTTTCCCTGTACTCTAATGATAAGAACAGTTCCTATGAGGTCCCAAATCCTAATGTCATCAAATTTCTCCTTTTGAAGTCAAGCCTGCCATAAGCTGGTAAATCTGATAGGAGGAGGAACATATAGGCCCAGTGTCATCATTTTTGTTCTGTGTCTGTTGTGATTTTGGGAAGAATGGCTTAAAGAGAATGGCAAAGTGAGAAGAAGGTGAAAGCAGAAAGGTCTGCTTTGATCGGTAGTTTAGTCACTTTCTTATGACTGAGACACAGTACCCACAGCTACAATTAAGCGGGAGTTGTTTATGTAGGGTCATGGTTGCAGGCCATGGTCCACTGGCTTCAAGGCTAGAAAGGCCAGGCAGAAGTTCATGGCAGAGGAAAGATGGTGTCATGGTGGTCAGGAAGCAGAGGAAAAGGAAGATAGCCCTCTCCAGAGGATACCGCCAGTGATCCATGTCTTCTAACCAAACCCTACTCCCAGAGAGCAACTTCCAAAGAGCAGCTCAGTGATCGCACAACAGTCATCCAATCACCTTCCCAAAGCGCCACCTAAGGGTGCGTCAGGCCTTGGGGGGATGATCTAAACTGTTGATGTCTTGTAACAGATGCTTATAACTTCTTCTTATTTTTTTTCTCATGGGGCACATTATTCTCGGTGAGCAAGAAATAAATTCAATGCTGGATCTCGCCTAACACTTACAGCCAGACCTTAAACTCAGCATAGTGTCCTCTCACCCTCATACTAAAATCTCAATATTATCACAATTTGGACTCATAGAACTAGGCTATGTTATTCTTCTGATGGACATGAATTTTCTCGCAAAATGTCAATAACAGACAAGGTCATCCTGAGAGCCTGATAAAGTGAGATAAAGCAGAATCACTGGGTTTTGCAAGAATCAGTAATAGCTACTCAATGATAAATTGAAGCTCGGTCCTTGATCTACCCTGTCTTTTCCACAGACAAGTTTTGTTAATAATATCCAGTATAGGCAAAACCGCACATCCTCAAAAATTGCCCAGCTAGAGCCTGAAAAGAATAGGAAATTCCTTTTAACCGTCTCCCACTGAAAGTTTACGGGTCTCCAGAGTAAGTATCCTCTCTACGGACAAAGAATGAGACGCCTATCTGCCCAGCTGCAGATGTGCTTTGTGAGTCTCTCGGTAAAGGATGTTGACACTAGCTTCCTCATCAGTACCTTATAATTGGGAAACTTCCATGTACAATTCTCTCAACACGAGTAGAAATTTGTTTCTGTTGACTCTGTATTGAAATAATCTCCATATTAATATGCCTGCCTTCCTGATACCTTCACTCCATTATCTACTAGGCACTCCACTGAGCATTAACATATGGAAACCCTGTACAGAATAGCTGGTCTTCAAACTCTGTTCTTCTCATTGTTTTTTCTCTTTTCACAAATAGTACCTCCATTTGGCACGGAACTCAAGCCTAACGTTGATGGAGCACATATAAATCTTTTTTTTTTCAAATCTACAGCCAGTGTGTCAGACTATCTTGTTAACTTTATGTTACTGAAAAGAATGGTATGAATTAAGAGAATGGTAAAGAAGAAAAGTAAAGAGCCCTCACTAATAAACAATAGAGAAAAATTATTCAGGTTTTATAAAGATTATTTTTAATATAGTCAAATTAAATGGAAATATTTGAATAATCATTTTAAATGCTAGATGAGGAAACAGTAAGTATCTAAAAAGTGTGATGAATGCGTCTGTGAAAGAAGAGTGTGGATTTAAATTTCAAAAACCAATACAGAGTGGCAAAAAACGAAAAGGAAATGATCACCCCAGTCTAGATGGCTGTACTTCTTAACAATAGGAAAAGGTTTATAAGGACTGTCTGTCCTCCCTGTGGTTAGAAGAACAGACTGTCCTGTTAGAAAGAATGCCTTCTCTCTAAGCACAAATGCATAGTTATGCATTTATAAATTATGTTTGAAAAGAACTACAGAAATAAACAGACTTACTGAATATTCTAATAATGTAACTTCCTTCTGAATTTACCAGTAAAAACTGGATCAAGTATTTTATTCATTATTATTAATAAAATTATGTTTATTAATATGACTTTGAAAATATTTTATTAATTATTAATTATTTACTCATTATAAATGAAACTATGAAAAAGACAAAGTAAAATGTTTTACAGTTTTATATGCTTTCATCCAGATGAATATTTTATTACTAAATTTACTAAATATGGACATTTTTGTTTTTATTCTTGGGATATCACTGATGTTTGATTTTGTAAATTTTGTTTTGCAAAACTCAAAAGAAAGCAATTTATAAATATGTAATTTCAAAGAGAAAGAAACTAAAATAAAGTATAATAAAAATAACAAAATGAAGATGGAGCTTAGTATTAGATATATGCAATTGACAATAAATTGAATCAGTTTAATTTGACATAGTATTTACATTCATGAATAAATTTGACATAGAGGTGATTATCATTTAAGATGTGTTAACGTTCTTATTAATAAAGCTCTTTAACTCCTTTCTTTCCCTCCTGCTTCTCACATCTCACATGAAAATCAATATTCTAGCAACCATCTTTCATGCATTGTATGTCAGACAGTATTCAAGATACAGATTAATCTCTTCTCAGATAAATTGCAGTTAAGTTCAAATTTATTTTTTATTATTTTAGGAAACATGAATTATGCTAAGACTGAGATTAGCAAGGTTCCTATTGCACCTGTCTAAGAATTCAAATTGGCAATTAGATGGATATTCCCTCACCTCCATGGTCCAATAATTCTAAGCATTTTTTTGGTTTTCTTGAGATAATTAATCTTATCAAATTTGTGCTTTTTTTCAAGTATAATTATGAGAGAAAATTCTCATCATTTACTCTCGATAATAAATGAAATGACATATAAATAATTTAGCGTTTTCTCTCACTGGAAATCTAGATTCGAAGCTAGAGGTTGTAATTCTCTGAAACAAGGGCCTGAACAATTGAAATCATAAAGTAATAGTTGAGGAAGAGATGAGTAAAGGGGAAGCCAAATTTTAATGTAGATGTAAAGAAACAATTCTGTATTCAATTCCTTTAATCAAGCTCAAACATGTGAAGTCAGTTAGTTGAGGTATCTACTTTTTTTCCCAAGAGTTTATCATAAAGAAATAAACACATATTAATGCAATTTCCAGAAGCCACTTTAAATATACATAAGATTTATGAAGAAATTGAGCAACTAGTTTTGTGACAAGCAAGTACTATACAGTATTTTGATTTTTCTAAAATATATACATATATATTAGGTCTAAGGTAATATTTGGGGGATGTATTGTTTTTAGGTCTCATGTGTTTTTTATTCTAAAGCACATTTTTTTTTTCAAGGAAGACATCTGCAATTGTGAAGCTTTGAAATTTTAAATTAGAAAACATTTTTTATCTGAAGAGCCTGCACTTAAAAAAGTAGTAGAAATTATATTTTATAATGCCCAATTAGGTATTTTTAACAAAAACATCATGAATAAAATATCCATCAGATGACTCTACTGAATTTATTAGTTGATTTAGTCAATAAGGTCACATACTAAGCAAAGTTCATAGTAATAACATCATCCAATGAAGTGCATTTACTTAAATATTTGACTAGTATTTAATAAGTTCACTATATGCTTTAGCAACACTGGAGTAATATGGCTAAAATCCTAGAATATAGCCTTGAACATAGTACATTATATTAACGTCTTGGTGCTCTTGGAAATAACTGATATATTGCACTCTACTATAAAAAGGAATCTTAAAGAAAATTAATGAAGGAGTTAGAGATATGAAACAGAGAATAGATAAATAAATCATTCTAAATAAAAATCGTCCCATGAGTGAAGTTTGGGCTCATTTCTTGTCTTTGTAGCACCCGTACACAATTAAAATATCTTTGTACAATATAGAAATACATTGACACACCTATTTAATCTAATTCAAACTAAACATTATGAAATAATATTTTCCTTAATAATTTACCATTAACAATTTCGTTTTAATAGAGTGATAATGAGTCACTTGTATCTCCACTGTATCTTACCTGCATTTCACTTGGCTGTTTGGTGACTTCTTTTCTTTTCTTTTCTTTTCTTTTCTTTTCTTTTCTTTTCTTTTCTTTTCTTTTCTTTTCTTCTTTTCTTTTCTTCTTTTCTTTTCTTTTCTTTTCTTTTCTTTTCTTTTCTTTTCTTTTCTTTTCTTTTTTTTCGGTACTGGGGATCAAACTCACAACCTTGAGCTTGCTGCGCAGGCGCTGTGCAGCTGAGCTAAACCTCCAGCCTCTGTTTGGTGATTTCAATTGTCTTATTTTGACATTTCCCATGAAATATGAATAATTTCTACATTTTCTTTTCTAGTTGTTCTTAGTAGCATCACTTTAATTATTTCAATTTTTTTTTTTTTTTTTTTTTTTTTGAGAAAGTGTCTCACTGTGTAGCTCAGGCTGACCTTGAATTCACTTAGCTGTGTTTTCAAGTATACATTTGCCTTTCTACATTTTTGGTAAGTAATATGTCTTCTGATTTACTTATTAAGCGCATTACATGTTGACTTCTAGTTATTCAGTATCAGGGTATGAACATGTTTGTTAGTATTTAGGAAAGAAATTGATTTTTGTATTCACAGTTGTATATTGCATACTTGCTCTTAATTTATAATTTATTTGTTTGCTTGGTTCTAAAAATTAGAAATATAAATGTACGTAATTTGATTTTAAGACATCTGTAAAACAGTGTATATATAATCATACTTAAAGACCTCAAATTAGTTTTGAGTTTAGTAAATAGATTTTATAGATGAATTGACACCATCATGGGATTTTTATCTTAGCCTTGAAAAATGCTGAAGAACTTCCTTGAATTTCAATTATTAATCCAGGTTTAAGGCCCCATATGGTATCCCAGTTGGTTGGGTGTAATTTCTTTGTTATCATTTTGCTAAAGATAATTGTGTGCATCCTCCGTGATAAAATTGAGTCTATAGTTTTTCTTTCTACTGGCTTTATAAAAGAAATTATTCTTTCCTCTGTTTTCTGGATGAGGTAAAGAAATGATGGTATTAATTTTTCTTTAAAGATTTAGTAGAATTTCTAAGTGAAATTGCTTGTATCTCTAATTTTGTTTTATTCATTGTATTGAGAGATTGAGTATAATATTCTTCCTTTAAGTGTTACATTTCTCCACCACTGGTCAAAAATTACTTTATATAAACTATCTGTATATCAAATTACTGTTCCTATCTACATATCAAGTTACAGTTCATAATGAACTATTGTAGAAGAAAAAAGAGACAAATCTTCAAATTTTTGAGTATGGTGATATTTCTTATCAACAGGTATCATGGTCATTAGCTGTTAATGTATCCTCCATTAACTATATCCAGACTTCTATCTTTCAGTGTAAGTATCCTTCACAGGAAGACACAATTCTATAAATAAGTTAATAACTAAATTTATAGCAGTCATAGGTTTAAAAAAATTTGAATGGAATGTAAGAGAATTCCTATATGCCTTCTTCCTCTCTCCTATACTAAAAAAGTTTTACCTATTATTAACATGCTGCACTAGTGTGGTAAATTTTGTACAATTACAAACCACCATTGACATTATCATTAACTAAAATCTATAGTTTTTATTAGGTTTAACTCCTAGGTTGTAATACTATGCATAGACACATACATGATGTCATCTTGCTAGCTTTATCATACCATGCCATATAGAATAATTTCATTCTCTCTAACTATCCCCTTTACTCCTTGAATTCATTGTTTCCTTCCTCTACCTGAGCTCTTGGAAACCACTGATGTTTTACTTGTTAAGTGATTTGATACCCACAAGAACTGTATGAAATTATTATCATGGTTATTACTATAAGTTTCATTCCTTTATACTTGACAAGCAACATGTAAAATTTCAGGCATATAATAAGCAGTAAAGGGGCTGGGGATTTAGCTCAGTGGCAAAAGCGCCTGCCTGGCAAGCGCAAGGTCATGAGTTTGGTTCCTGGTACCGGAGAAAAACCAATAAGCAGTAAAGTCAAAAATTTAAAACAAGATTTCAAGGTATTAAGCACTTAATCATTATGTTGCACATATATGTCTTATGTGCTTTGCAATTGACAATAGAGAATTCGTTTTTTAATTTTTTCTAAAACTTTATTATCTCCTGGTTTAAATAACAAAAGAACATGAAAAATGGAAGAATGGGATGGAGCAATATAACATAAAAATATTAACTTGTATAATTTTGCAATTCATAGTTTTTCCATACCCCTCCCATAGACTAACTGAAAGATTGGAACCTAGAGGCAAAAACTACAGAATGCTTCTTTTTGCCCTCGCCTTAGCACCACTTATATTCCCAGCATGCACAGTTAGAGGCTATAATTTCACGTGTGTCCTTGTTTCCAGCTCCTCTGCTGTATTTGGCTTCCCTAGAGATTCTTTCTTCATTAGATTAAGAACCTTGCTGTTTTTTAGCTGAATCAATACTTTTATTTTAAAGAGAAAAGAAAACAAAATAACAACGAAGATAAAAGCAAAACAACTCAAAAACAATAAAAACGATACAGAATTTCAAACCAAGATGATAGGAAATTAACAATGGTTGCTATATTACATATTGTTATCTTCAACGAAGTGGCTCAGATTACCAGATGTAGGAAATGAAGATTAATCAAACAATAAAAAAGAGTAAAATTAAAATAAAAAAAAACATTACAAATGATACAGATTTTCACTAATCAAGATGGTAGGAATATTGGTTATTATATTGCATATTGTTGTCTTCCAATTAATTGTTCATATTACCAAGTATAAGCATGCAAAAAAAGTAAAAAAAAAAAAAAGATTTAAGCATTAATTATTCCTTTCAACAAACCAATAGACATGAGCAGTTCAATTGTCCCAGCTATCCTTATATGTTTTCCCTATCTTTTTTCTTTCTTTTGACCTTTCCCTTGAGGGTACAATAGATATTGTGAGAAGGAAAGAAATTGCTCAAAAGGGATCAAATCTTTCTCCATAGATGTGTGATGTGCTGGTGAGGTGTGATTGACAGAATACCTGGGTCATTTTAAACCCTCCATAAAAGTAAGGTATACTAGTCTTGTCCATTTTTAGAGGAAAAACTTTCTTGTGGAGAATATAATGTATATTCTTATGAAGCATCATACTTAGGGTATTACTTGTGAATCATGGACTCGTATGAAAGTTATCACACTGCATATACAAATTCCTAGTTTTGCAGATTTCTAATTCATGAAGTAACTTTAAATCTACTTTGGAGTTAATAGTGATTATTTTAAAAAATCTGCTCTGACCTTAGATTCTTCAAACTGACTTTCAAACAAATCCAGGGTTTTAAAGAAAGGAAGATGAAGTTAAAGGATCACTCTGGTTGCTGTGCGACTCGACAGCCACACCATACTTCTGACAGTTGATAATCTCTGCTTTTTATATCTGTGTGTCTCAGTTTTAATAAACAATAGAATTGTTTATGTTGTTGGTGTCATGAGTTAATATTTTGCTTCTAGCAAATCATCCATTGAATGTTAGTTACAGAAGTAAGCTGTTATTCATTACAGCATATTCAGATTAGGTTATTTTTAAAATAAAAATATTGTTTATTAGGTAGCTCAAATTTATCTACTTAATACAGACTTGTAGATGTTTCTGTTATCTCAAATTTGAGATATCTGTACAGCCAAGTAATGTTTCAGCTTTCCTCTAAGTCACACTAGAATTATTTTATTTTTGAAACTTTTAACACATTTTCTTGCCTGTCCAATTTCAGATCTATTGAGGATACTTTTGGACAATGTGATTTTATTTTTCCACCCAGGATCCTTATATATTTGCATTTTGGTCTTCTATCTTATATGACCCTTAAAGTTTATTTTTTTCATTTTATATTAAGTATAGGCAATCTTCATATTTATCTTCCTTAAGCTCTTAGAGGTGATCTCAAAGCAGTGTTATGATACTGGAAGATCCAAGATATTCAAATCCACTAGAGTTTGTACTTGAAAAAACAATATGGATTTTATTAATAAAACAAATGGCAAAAAATCCCTAAGAAATTTGCCTTGTTCTTAGGTCTTGGCTTATACTATAACTTGTATTCTGAGTAACTACTTTGAAGATGACAATATGCAATGTATTAACTCTTGTTATTCTCCTGTTACTGTGTTAGGAAATTTTGTTTTATCTGTTTTCCATAAAATAAAAAATAAATAAAAGGTAACAGATAAGATATAAGAGGCAGGCAGATAAACAAATAGGATACACAATCTCAAATATAATCCACATGTACACCAAAATTCCAAGCCAGTTAAAAATGTTACTTTTTAAAATAATTGATCATTTTATGTAGGAAATAATATCTTTTATTTACAGCCTACCTCTTAATTATTATTGAGTTTATTCCAGAGAAACGTAGGTCCAATCCTCACATTCTAATTTTATTTTTTTCTTAAGACCACAAATAAAATCACAAAAATAACCAGTACATAATACAGACAATAAGCGTGACTAGCACACAGAAGTTGTCTCAACAGCAAAGGATATTCATCAACTTGAAGTAAATGGTAATTTATGCATCCTTGATCAGAATTCGCCTGAAAAAATAAGAAACTAGCACTTTGAGTTTCACGACTAACAGCTGATCATGTTATTTTTGTGAATATTTGTGTTTCATTAAAATATAAACCTGAATTGATGAATGGAAAGCATGCAGTAATCCACTTTGTAGAAATGGTACTGTTCCCCTCCATCACATGACAATGAGACCTGGGGGGAGAGGATGGCGCAAGCAATGGCCAAGTGATAATGGAATTTTTTCTTCCTAATTCAGCTTCCAGCTTCATGGAGAAGCTCTGGGGGAAAGAAAATTGAGCAATAAAGGAACTCCTTGAATACAAATGGAGTTTTAAATTGACTGCTTGTTCATTTCTCTATAAATATACTATCCTGCACAAAACTGGTTGCCTCAGGCAATGAAAAAGGAAGAATAAAATGTGCCCCAAGGGAACTGCCTGGAGGACTCTTCAGAACAAAAAGATGTGCAGAACAAGAAGTTTCTCCTCCCCAGGACAAACTAGAGGGCTATATGTGGCACCTTCCTAGCCAGATCCAAAGTTCTTAGTGAGTGTAGGAATATACGCATCACTAGTTTGTTAAGATTATTCACTCATATAAACAAAGCTGGTGATTATTCCTGCTAGTTATGGAAGAAATAATGTGAACAATAAGCAAACTATTCCTGCAAATAGGAAATGAGGAAACTAACCCTAATACCTAGAGTACACAGATATTGCAGAAAATAAAGATTATAGTCAACTATCATAATGTAGATTTAAAAATCTTAAAGTAAATAGTAGCAAAGGAGAACTGTCTGTTGATTTGTCCGTCTTTCTTTCTATTTTAGGAAATGTATGTCACCAAAGTTTGCTGTTTAACAGTGCAATGCAGAAATACCAAACAATGTTTTCATCGTGCTAACATAATAAACAATAAAAACCCATATGGTACCCATTGAAATGTTTGTAATGGAAAAGCTGATGACATATAATTGCATGTAGTTTAATTCTCATTCAATGTGCTTGAAAGCTGAAAAAAGGTGTATTTTAATCTGATAATGAGCATTTGCTTGAAAACAAAATTAAATAATCAAAATATCCAGAGGAAACACATGCAGTAGTAAGTGAATGAAATATTGCAGCATCCCTTTTGAGGTGTGAAACAGAACAGGAATGCTCCATTAGCAACCTCATTCAAAATTGTGGTTTCATATTATTAGTGAAATGAGAAAGAAAAATTAATAATTTACTATTGGTCAATGAAAAAATTATAGATAAAATTCTAAGAAATCTAGAGAAGTTCATAATATGGTAAAAATATAGCAAGGCTTTTGCTACACCCATATAAAAATTTATAGGGTAAAAATCTATGTATATTGTCTAGCTAGTCATTTATCTAGCTTTATTTGTTTTCATATTCTAACAAAGAATTGGAAGTAAAATGTTAATAGGTCATTAAAATAGATACAAAGTAATAAAAACAGATCGAAACTATGAAGGATGTGCAAAGCCTCTAAATAGAATAGTGTCAAAATATCACTCAAACCTATCTAAAGTAGAACAGTAGAGACACAGCACGCTAGTGAATTAGAAGATTCAGTACAATATACAGTACAATTTCCTTACGCCATGCAGCCCCCACATTACAATCACACTATCACGTTTGGTTGGAGGAAAACTGACAAGTTCATTGTTAAATTTATATATAGAATTTAATGGGAAAATACTTGATAATCTTGATTTTAATAAAAGACTTGGAGAAAATAACACTATAATGTGTTGGTCCAGCAAGAAGCTTCATTTTCGTTAAGAAATTATGTAGAAAAATCAAACAGACTTAGAGACGATAAAATAATCCAGAGAAGGACTCACAGGAATTCCACCATTGGATTTATGAAATGATGACTACAGTGCTACAGGGAAACAATAGATTTTATAAAAAAGAATATAGGGGCAAATTTGGTATACATATGTGAAACTTTGCCTTTACAGTATGCAAGAATCAATTCCAGATGAAGTTTAAATATGCAGTTGAAATGTAAAACAATACAGCTTCCAAAAAATAGTGTCTTCCCAACCTGTGGCTAGCAAAATAATCCGAACAGGCCCTAAAGTTGTTAACTATATAAACAAAAACAGTGAGTATCTTCTAGTAATCAGCTCAAGGCAAATATTATTCCCTGAATCTTTCTGCTATTGTTCTTATAGCCAGGACAATCTTTCTAACCCATTATGAAAGATAAAATCTTCAGTAAACAAATTTGTCCCAGGGATTACTGAGGGCCATTTGGCCTTGAAACAACACAACCCAATTTCTGTCCATGCTTATCTTAGCCGAAACCAGAATCCATAACTGCTGATATCCCCCCAAGAAAGATTAAACTGAATTCAACTGTTTATTGTCGCTATCTTATTCAGTCCACTATCTGATTCTTGCTAGGTCCTTTTAATTATAAAGGGCTTACTATGGTGTTTTCACTTTCATTTTTTGCACAGTTTATAGAACACAAGCAAATGAATACCAAAATGTTAATGATTTGTGTCATTAAAAGAAATGTGTACTATTATTTTAAAAACAGCATTTTAATTTGCTAAATACTCTAGTACAAACTTTTCCATAGGTATGTACAAGCTTCATCACTCTTTTTTTTCCTTCTATCTCTGAAACGTAAAGTTTATACAAAGAGTTAACAGGTGATTCTCCAGTAATTTATAAAGGTAGACTCACAGGAGGTTTTCCATGATCAGCTAATTGAATTAAGAAAAGAGTTGAGCTTAGATCATGGATAAAGGAAATAAATTTATTATTATGAACTGAAAATATACAGCTTCATTATTGGAGTCGACACAGCTGTACCCCCAAAACATGGAACATCCCTCCTGTTGCTAGCACTTTGTATAGTACATTTGTTCATCTCCTCTGGTACAAAGAGAAGTATTTTGAGGTACAGATATCCAAGATTTACATCTAGCAGCAATTAGCCTGGCAAATAAAGCAATTTAGAGAAAGAGAGAGAGAGAGATCTGAAAGAAGAAAACAATGTTTTACAGGGAGAGGAAATATAAATAACGCTACTGGTCTACTGGTACATAATAAATAATAGCCTTTTTGCTGTTGCAGGCTGCTTCTTAAACAAGATTCTTTAAATGTTGAATCTATCAAGAACTATGAATATATTTAAATTTTGCAGCACTTGATGTCTAAGGTAAATTGAGTGATGGCCTCTAAAAGATATGTTCATGTTCTAATTCTCCAGATTTGATAAATACTATATTATTCAGTGGCAAGTTCTTCACAGATATAATTAAAGATTTTAAGATGACTTAAGCTCTAAACACAATAAAAATAACCTTGTTGAGAGACAAAAGAGGAGAAGATACGGGCAGAAGGACATGTGAAGACAGGCTGAGATGACAGTGGTGCAACTAGAAACCAAGCCACACAGCCACCAGAAGCAGCAAGCAGAAAGGAATGTAATATCCCTTCCGACCTCAACGTGGTACCCTGTAGCTGACCACAGAGTGGCTTATGACTTCTGGTCTCCAGAACTATGAGAAAATACATTTCTGTTGTTTGAACATATTCAGTTTTTTGTGACCTATTGCAACAGCCACAGGAAACTAATACACACTCTTCAATTTTTACTAGGATGAAAGAATGTACTTACCCAAAAGTTTTAGACATATGTAGAAATTTATTTATAATTAAGTTAATCAAAGAACTTTAAATTCTAATGACATTCTTAAAAGCAGTATTACACAGTGGCATCTTCCAGACTTTTATTTTCCTCTCTTTATTCTCTTTTAACTAATTCCAAAGGGTTTAAATATCTGGCAATTTATGGGAGAAAATGGAACATGAATACTTAAACTCATTTGAGAAAAAGTTATAAAATAGCTGTATCAAATACATGATAAAGAAATAGTTTGCAACTCTAGTCTCCAATGAATGTTGTGGAAACATGATTTGTATGTATTTTCAGTATTGCAATAATTTTTTCCAGAACTGTCTGACAAATTAAGTAAATCTATCATTTATTTATTTACTAAACTATTGTTTACATGTTTAAAAAAAGTGCAAATTAGCCAAAGCTGATAGAAGCTTTAATAGCTCCTCTGCAAAGAATAAATTGTATATAGGAAAAAAGCACTTATTATGCATGTCTACAAGTTGGACCAAAAGGACAGGCATAATGTAAAACAACTTTAGCCAAGACATTTACAATTGCAGAATAAATATTATGTTTTAGAATGTTGAGAAGTGTAATGCATTTTCTCAGTTCTATAATTCTTAGTCTAAATTATTGCTCTTTTAATCTGCATCGCAATAATGATGAGTTGGAAAAATAATTACTCAATTTAAATGCGTTTAAAAATAGACAATGATGCCCATAGATACTTCTCATCCAGTACATCACTACAGTTCGCATTTGAAATTCATATAAGTAAATATTGACTATAAATGCTTTGTTAAAATTCTACCCAGGGTTTTGGATATCTTCTTTATTTTAGAGATGGCATATCCTGCATATTGCCCTCAAAACTTACTCTTGGATATTTCTTTCATATCAAGGAAAATAGGCCAAAGATAAATTATTCTGTGCCATTGATTTCACTAGTGAAATGTAGAATATAAGAACGCAGTGAATATTCGGAAGTGGCAAAGTATATGCCACATGATTTGACAAACTTTATAAAACAGAAGCATGTTTATCTGCCTCTGTAGGTGAGTGGATAAAAAGTCATTTTTACCTTATTATTCAAATTTACTATTTTCCTTTTCAATTCTTTCCCTGTCGATTGACTTATCAATAGTCAATCTGAGTAACAATGTGGATATGAATTACTTTTTTGCTGTTGTATTTAGTTACTTTGCAGAGTTTTACAAACACTTCTTGAGAGTTAGAACAGTAGTAATTTTTCCATTCTGGAAGGATTGTACTGATTTAAAAGCTTTTATCTATTTTTAAAAACTATCTGTTTCTTAGAAAATACAAAGAAGAATGTCATCTTTGATTTGCTTGCATGTGAAGTATTGTAAAGATATTAAGAAAATTGTCCAGGGTAATTATCATAATTTTGTATTATTAACTATATTTTATAAGGAAAATTAAGCTTTTCTGTGTTTGAAACAAATGTGCATTTAATGCCAATAGATAGATTTTTAAAAGCACCTTTGCAAAACGTAAGGCTACATTCTGAAAGTGTGATAAGTTACCAATTTAAAGCCATATTATAAATGTGAAATAAATATATTATTTAATCATTTTATAATTCAACTATTTGGACTGAACCTAATGACCATCTGCTACAATATCTTTAACGAAACATGAGCAAGCTACAGATGATGGGAAGCAGCCATAGAGTCCATTAACACTTTCTGGAACCCAAAAGAACAGTAGAGAGTCCCGAGGCACTGTAGTAATGTAAACAATGATTAACAACAAAACACCACTTTATGAATCCTACAAACAATGCTTATTTATAACAAACACACTCGTCTTGATTTTTATTGCACTATGTATGGTACGCATTACTTTATTAGAAAGGCAATGAGCTTATTAAATTTACTTTGAAGTGTTTCAAATTCAATTTGAATGATCTCTTCACATCACAGGAAGTAGAGTATCTGGGCAGATCACCCACTTCCTGTTACCTCCCAGACCCAGTATCATTCCAATGAAGAAATAACCCAAAAGTCAAATATTTAATGGTAATGTCATAAGGCAATGCTTTTACATCAAAAGAGAATCTGATATTTTAAAAAAAACCTCATTATTGTCTATATTTAAAATAAGTTTTACCTATAAACTTAAATTGTTCAATGTAAATTGACTTTTATGCGTATTCTTATTTACTTATTTTTTATTAGTGCATGTTAATGTTGCACAACTTGGTATGTGTATTTAATGCATCTTAACCAATATTAAAACCATTTCTTTTCCTTTCATTCATTTTATGATATCATGGGCCATATTCTGAAATGTCAGTCAGAAAATTAGTACATACTTTGAAACAAAATTTCTCAAAGAAAAAGTGATGGTAAGGAATGATCAATTTAAAAATAAATGGTTAGTTGTGGAACTCTAATTTTCAATCATGACTTTGCATTAAAATTAACTAACCTCTACAGGACCTGAGATTTTGAAAATATGGATGTCTAGTTTTGAAATTAATGACAGTGATATTATAGAATCCTAACGTATGGAATGATTTTTCAAAACTCGCTCTCTCAATTTCTTACAATATGTTAATTCAGTTGTACTTTGCTTACCATTTCTCCTGCATGGAAACTTTCTGATAGAAAAATAAGTCTGTATAATTATCCAAGCCCTAGTGGTTTTTTAGGGTGACCTCAGCACCATTTTTTTTTTTTTTAATTACTGTAGAATACTTCTTCAAGGGAGTTCTGTGCTTATGTGCCTGGTATACATGCTTGGATGTTGCACTACTGCAACACAGTATGTGCAAGATTAGCCATCAAACAATGAGAAACTACATTTCAAAGTGGCTATTATAATTTAGATGTCTACAACAACCGTGCCTGATACTCTAATTCTACAACAAAACTTTCAGTAATCCACCTTCTTTACTTGTGCAATCGTAGTTTGTATAATATAGTACCTCTCTGTATTCATTTTCATGATGACTTACCAAAATATACTATTTGATGTTTTAAGTGCATCTAGCAATGTTTTGTTTTGAGATGTGATTTCAGGAGTGTTTGTTTTATTTCTATATACAATGTATATTGTCTGCACACTTCTAAATAATTCAGTACTGACAATAAAATGTTTCAGTTGTCATTTTTAATTGGATTTTGAAGTATAAATTGCAAAATGAAACATATCCACTATTAACACACACTGGTATTTGATGATATGTATAAATTTGTTTGAGAAACAATGTAATTAAGATACAAAACCCTTTAAAAATACTAAAAAAAATCTGCCTTGTGTTCCATTGTGTCACTGTCTGCTAATACAAGATGAAGACTGAAATAAAGTACATAGCATTTCATAATACAAATCTCAATCATGGCAACTACATTTTCTGACCATGATTACATAAGACTAGAAAAAAAGTAACAGGAGTTTATTTAAAAATCCTGTAAATGTTTGAAAATCAAACGACATACTTAAATGCCTTAAAGGGCAGCAGAGACACATTGTTTTCAGGAGGACACAATTTCAAAAACATCTGCTATTTTACAAATTTGTGTTCCTCTTGTTACAATGGATGATTTTTTTTCTTTGTCAGATGAACTAATTTGATTATGTTGGGCCCTAGTTTTGTTTTATTTTGTATCTTTGTCTAATTTCTATGATATTCTTAGATTACTGTTATTTAACATTTAATTAAATTTGGAAAACTCCTGCTGATATTTTTTCCAAAAACATTTCAGTCCCTTTATCCTTTCCCAGATTAGTTATACAGTGTTAGAAAGCTTATTAATTTATTATTAATAGGCAATGAATCTCTATTTCTGTTCAGTTTTTTGTTTTTTCTTTTATTTTCTCTCAGTTCTTTCATTTAATTGATTGTATTCTTCTATCTTCATTTCATTGTTACTATATTACCAAGTATGTATATTTTTATCCAGTGAAATTTTCAGTGAGTATAATTTATTTTTAGTAGCTAGACTTCCATTTGCTTCTATCTTAAATATTTTCTTTCTGTCTTTTATATGTTGTTGAATTTCCTTCCAGTTTCCTCTACTGTTGTTATGATTTTTTTTTCTTTTTTTTGAGGTCCGAGTATAATAATTTTACAACCTTTGTCAATTCAACATTCAATTAACTGAATTATGCCAGGTTTTAGGTCACATATCTTTGCTTCCTTGAATATGCAATATTTTTATTGTGTAAAGTACTTCTGATGTTACATATGTTAAATTTTATGTTATTCCTAGTCTCTTTTTTACTGTCCATCTTTAATGCTGGGTAGACTTTGTTCCATCAAGTAGTTCAGGTGATTCCTTCAAGATTTTATTCTCATTTTCTTAAAGGCTCGGTCCTTTGATGAACACAGAACCCTCGACACCTAACGTGTTCCCAAGGACTTTCTACTGTGGATAGTCAGAATTTACTACCTCCTTCCTTACAGTGAACTTTGGGAATTTCTTACCTACAAATTCAGCATTCTTTATGCTCCATAACTTGAAATATTACCATAAGCATGGTCTATTCTTATTCAAAGACTTACAAGAGCTTTAATATAGATTTCAGTGGATTTCTTTTTTTTTTTTTAATTTCAGTGGATTTCTTCTCCATATTACTTTTTATCAAGTGTCTCTTAAAAATTGAAACTTCTTTTGCCTCCATAATCTCAAACTATTTTTTTTTCAAATTGTCCTTGCTGTAAAGATTTTATTGCTTTTATTCATTCTCATGAAGTCACAAAATTATTCCCAGGCAGAATTCCAAATTTATGACCTTGTGTCTTTTCTTATAGGAATGATGGTCTTTTACGATGTTTAGCTACTGTTTAAAATTATTGTTCTCTTTTCCTCCAGGCTTTTCATTGTTTGGTCAAGAGAACATTTCTTTTTGATCCACCATTGCCAAGGAAAATCTGCCTACATTAATTTTAAATTACACCTTCAACTAGATCACTGAAGGTCACATTGATATACAGCAGCATTGGGAGTTTTAGCATTAAACAGGCTCTAAACATGTGCACAAAAAGACCTAAATAGTAGCAGAAATAATGTGAAGACAATTAATTCATTGTAATAAAGGCTAAAAATAGAATTTTTCAGTTTTACATGATTGTTTTTTGTGATATGTATATTTTAGAGGTATATTTGCACTTCTATGAAATGGATTCAAGTGCCTTTTAAGGCAAAAGATTAATACTTTGGGGCGATGCTCTATGTCCAGTCCTATTTTCCATCTTAGATTCCCCCGCAGAGAAGGAGAGAGAAGATTTTGTTGCATTTTCAAACTATAATTTTTTTTCAGCTGTGCTGTTGATATAGTGTTATTTCTAGTTTCTTTATACCTTCCTTGCAAGTGTGTAACTGGTAGACAGATGGTGTGTTCCTGATGGTACATAGTGGGGTTCTCTTCTGTGACTGTCAATACATGCCCACTAGTGTGGGTGAGTCATATATTGGACATATTAATTGTAAATATTTCCTGGTAGCAATTGAAGTAGAACTCACAAACACCTCCAAATGGTGTTTTTAATACAAGCAATATCAGCATTATGAAAAGCTAACTTGTTTTTTTAAAAAAAAACCTTTAAAAAAGTTTGACAGATTGATAGAAATATTTATGTATCAATATTTGTGTATTCATTATAAGTTAATGTGGATTTATTTAAATATATATATGTATATACATACGTACAATATGGATATATCCATTTGTTAGAATTCCCAGTTTTCTGAAGGAGCATAGTTATTTGCAATTTCTAAATCTCTATAGTTTGTCCTTGCACATACCCATGTGTGAAACCAACAGACTTTCAAGGAACCTAACAGGTAATACAACTTGACTCTTTCTCTAACACATAAAAGTAATAGCAAAAAGTTTTTTAAAAACTTACTAAATTACTTGACCAAATATAGTTGAGTTTTTCTAACAGCTTCCAACACATTCTGTTTTCCTAGACCATGCTATTCATCTTAGAATGTATAGATTTGTTACTAGGAAAATTCACTAGATATAATGATATCTAGATATAAAAGGGTGAAAACTTGTTTCTATAAGCCTGCACTTACCGTTTTTAATCCTGTGTTAGTGTCCTCATCACTTTTATCAGTAGTGATTTTGCCTTCACTGACAGAAATTAAGAGAAAAATACCTTGGATTTTACATGACTTCTTAAAAAATACAGTATCAGTTCTAGCTTGCTCTTTATCCTCCATTTAAGTAACAGGTATACATAAATTTATTTTTTGACACATTGTCATGTAAATGTACTATGAGTTCATAAATTTCAATATATTTTTTAGACAGCTTTTGGACCTGTTGTGAAAAGTTTTCACTCAGAGGCATCTCATCTTCACATTTGATAGCATGACACTTTTGGCATCTTATTGTCATATTTTACATAAGGAAACACTATACTACCATTGTGGAAGCAAAACATCAATGAACAAATGAATGTCTAATTCTACTTTGGAAAAATTACAGGATTGCTTGTGTCATTCAAAGATCTAGAACCCTGAAATGTGATTGAAAATCTGGATTTCAACAAGAGAAGACACAACAAACTTTAATATTTCTTTTGCTTTGTTGTAATATGTTAAGTCAGCTTTGGAAAAATACATTTACCGTTATTGTAGTCAGAGTTTGCAAGGGAAAGAATTTAATATAGGACACATAATTTATAGGAGTATTTTAAAATATTCACCCAAAGAGTCAAATGCAAAACAGTGCAGGAGATCTGTCCACACACTAGAGACGCGAACAATCCAGCTGAGGGCCTGGATCTCACATCAATCTCAAACACAATTCCAGCTGAAGACCTAGGACCCATGGCAATGAACCCAACAAGTCCAGCTGGAGGCCTACAAGGTCTCGTGCAAGTCTGTTTCATGGATCTGTACTGGGAAGTTCTGAAGGTCAGTAATAGAAGCTAGAAAGTCTGTGCCACTGGGATAAAGGATCTGTGCCAGCAGGCTGAGGGATCTATATTGGAACCAGGAAGTAATGCTCAAGGTAAGGACCAGAGCGAACTACAGCCATCATCAGCAACAGAGAGGTCCCAAGGCCCTCTGATGATGAGAACAGCTGGGTTCATAGCAGGAAATCCAGCATGACAAGCTTCTCCAGGAGAATCAACAGTACAGTTTTGTTCTATTTTTATGCTGTTGGTAACAACCCTCTTGTGGGTCATGCACACACACCACCACACTGATTCAGTTCAGCTGGATATTACAAATTGAGCATTAGTTAATCCACCTCACCACTTACTTGTAATTTTTAAACTGATCAAAAATCTTAACATAAACACTTCATATTGGAGCTGGGGATTTAGCTCAGTGGTGCAGCAGCTGCCTCGCAAGTGCAAGGTCATGAGTTTGATTCCCAGTACCAGAAACCCTCCCCAACAAAAAAAAAAAAAAAAAAAAACCACTTCATATTAAATCCTGAAATGGTGATGAATATTCAGAAGGATTGAAAAGCAGATGGACATTCTGGACAATTTAGCCAATTTTCTGGACTAAGACTACTGTTTCTAAGTTCATAGGAAAAGTTTCATTTGAATAAGTGAGTATAGAAATACCAGAAAACCTGTTGGTAGAAAGTCAGGGAAATTAAAGCCATGTAACCTAATTTTTGCGCCATGTAAACTGTACATGAATAGTCTACTATGAATAACTAAATAGATTTGAATTTATTAAAACTAAAAATTCTGAAAACAATTGAGGTTTGATCAATGTTTTATTGGCCCTTTAAAATGAGAAATAGTAGTCTAGAATTTTTAAACTGATTTACAAAGTAAACCAGGTAGGCAGCCCATAATTCCCACTAGATTAGTCAGTTTTCTTTTCAGAGGGAGACAGTAGCTCAGTTGAAGGAGAAGAAACTATTCTTATGCTTTAAGGGGATTCAGTAAATGGATGGCTGACTTCATTGTAGAAACATGGCAGAAGGTGTGGTAAAACAAAACTGCATAATTCTCACAGGCCAGGAAGCAGAACAGCAGAACAGTGCCAGAGAGAAAAGGACCAGTGGCCATAAGTAATATTCAGTCAATCCTCCATGACCCACCTACACTACAGAAATGTGCTTTACTCACCACCTAGGCAGATCCCAAGCTAATCAATTTGACACAATTAAGCTAAACCACCAAATTATGCCCATTGTCAACTGACACCCAAACATATTTCCCTAAAACTTACTTAATTTTCAAAGAAAAATAACAAGTGCATAACTCTGTTGAAGATGAAACAACTATCCAGCTTACAACCGAACACAGTAAGTTTGTCCCTCAAGTCTTCAACTTTTTAGTAAATTCCAAGTTTCATATCTTTTTTGACACAAGAAACTCTTATCTATAAAATTCATAAACAACTTATTAATAATAAGGAAAAATATCACAAAATAAACTTTCTCATTCCAAAATGGAGGAAGAATAGCAGAGCAAGAATGAATTCCACCTTCAAACATTCAGTCCTGTAGTACCATGTCGGCCACCAAGGCACATGGTGGAAAGATATGAGTTCCAAATGTTGGACTGTGCGCACTCATATGGTCTTGCTTGTTGTAGCCCACATGGCTTCCCTTTTGTGATGGCTGAATTCACAGCCTGCAGGTTTCTTTAACAGCTGTGTCACATTTCTGGATTTTCCAAATTCCTGAGACATCCATTGCAAAGTGAAGTTCATTTGCATATCTTCAGTCCTCATCCAATAAGACTTCCTTATCTGGCCCCTCAGATCTTCGAATTCTGGGTGGAAGGCTCCCTAACCCCACAACATTTGCATTCTGTGTGTCAGCAAAAGTTGTATCACATGGACTATAGCAAGGTCTGCTGTCAGCAGATGAAGTAGTCAGGACCCTTTGAACAATTGCTGCAGCAGCCTCTGAGTTCCTGGATGGCTGATCATTCAATGAAATTAATCCTCAAGATACAGTTCCCTATGACAGTTTTCCCCATGTAGTGTCCCAGGGACTCCTCAACTGAAAGATTTACGTGCTTGCACCCTGGAACCTAGGTTGTATCTTCCTGATTTCTGAGCTGCCCTTAAGACATCTTTGTTTCTGATTTGTACCAAATAATTTCCTCATTACATTAATATCTTTAGCAATTATACCTACTTTGTCTCCAACTTTGCCAATGGTTCCTTTTGTTTTTTTCAATTTTTCTATACTGTACTTCATTCTGAATTCTTACTATAAATCTAGCTAATACAAGCTGACAGTACCATTGACACTCCCTGAACACTGGACAGTCTTCAAATTTTTCTCCACCAGATAAATAAGTCAGCTGCCCTTAATCTCACTCTCTTGCAAAGTTTTGACATGGGAAAAATATAGACAGTTTGTTGTTAGAGTGTCACATGAATGGTTTCTAATCTAATTTCCAATAAAACCTTTGTTCTAAAATGAAAGCTCTTGAGATTGTCCTTTGTTCTCCTCATTCCTACCAGAATTTTTGTCGTCTGAGCTTTGATCCGAATCACCCATCCAGCTCTTCTTACAGCATTCTAATGGTTCTGTATCTAGCATCTCCAAAATTTTCCAATCTTCTTCCACAAACCAGTCCCAAATGCTTCTAAACCAAGTGGTTAGATTCAGTCTCAGTAAAACTTCATTCTGGGTACCAATTTTACGTATTAAGTTTCCTGTTACTGGGATGCAATACTTGACACATCCATTTTAAAGGAGAGGAGGCTTCTTTAGGTTTTCATTTTAAAAGGAGTTAATCTGTGTCCATTTGGCTCCAAGTCAGAAACATCATTGGGGAGGGAAGGCATGGTGCACCAAAGCTGAATAGTTCACAGAGTCTGAAAAGTAGAGCAGGAGAAAAGTACAAAAGAGGAAGAGGCCAGAAACCATACACAGCACCTGAGGTCACCTTTCGAAGACCCACCCAGACACACAGAAATGTTCCTTATTTATACCTTAGGAGATTCCCAAGCCAATCAAGTTAATATAATTAAGGTTATGGACTACAGCAACTTGCTAAGAGGATGAAGAAGGAGTATTACAAGTTTAAACTCAGCCTGACCAAATTAATGACTTGGTGAGATCCTGTCTGAAAGCAAATACTTTTTTTTTTATACAAAAGGACTGGTGATATAGCTCAATACAAATGCACTGGATTCAATATTCAGGACTGGAAATTGATTAGTTAATTAGGTAAAAATTTCAATACATAATGTAATAAGCTTGCAGAAATCTATAAACCATAAGTGTACAGCTTGGTATATTTAATTAACTGAACTCACTTAAATAAGCAGGAAGTGATTAATAAGCACAATGTGACCTGGAACTAAAAGTTTTACATTTCCTTCTATTCCCAGTTAAATTTTGAGAATGGCTCTAACATTCCAAAATACATTTACCTGCTTTGTCTTTTAATATACAAGTGAATTGGAGGAAATGTATCTAGCCCTCACAAGTTAGCCATGTTTTGAATGTACAGTAGACCATTCATGGTCACAGTGTGCTTTATTTTTAATTCCCAGTACAAAAATAACCTTAATAACTGAAGCAAATAAAACAAATGTGAATACAGAAATCTTATTGAGAATCTCCATAATGTAATACTTATTAATTTAATATTTATACACTTATTAGGTAAGTGAAAGAAAATCGTAAAAATCTGCATATAAAATTATGCATGTTCAGAAGATAGTTTCCCATAACAATATTTTAATATCAATACAGTAAATATCTTATTTCGTGATGATTTTTTACTATGAAAATGAATACTACCAGAAGTATTATGCAATTCTTTAAATTTGGGAAAAGTAAAAATCAGCATGAATTTTACAAATATAGTTCAGTGGATGTTATCAGTAGAAAATGTTGCCTCTATTTCTTATGAAAGTATCCATTTCCATTTAGAGAGTTAAAAAAATAGTTTATCCATGGATTGTCAATTATGTCTGTATTTTCCATAACCTAGTTAGCTGCACTATGTAAATAAAATGCAGTGAAGGACTTGCTTTTTATTATCTGACTGAAATATTTTGACTTTTTTCTTCTAATAATAATGAGCCTTTTTTAAGGTTGATATTTGCATAATAAAGAGTAATATAGAAGTGATTTTATTAGCTATGTTCATTCCCACACACAAACTCCTCAACCTCCCACAGTTACAAATTATGACATAATATTTATTTATTTATTTATTTATTTATTTATTTATTTATTTATTGAGACAGGGTCTCGCTATGCAAGGTCTTGCTGGCCTTGAGCTCACTTATGTAGCATAGGCTGGTCTCATACTCACAATGGTTCTCCTGCCTCCACCTTCTGAGTGCTGTATGACAGAATATTTAATAAAAGACAAATGTAATGCATTTGTACCTTTGTGTTTCATAATGTATTGACAAAAATATTTTTCAATATAAGATCTTGAACATTTCATTATTTTTCTTGTGGTTTTCAATAACACATAGTTTGCTAGGGTTCAGAAGGAAATATTCTTTGGTTTCAATAAACCTTGTCATTTATTTTATTAAAGTTAGATATTTCATCCTATTTGGAATCTAAATTAGTTAATCGCATAGAAATTGAGAGTGGAATGATGGTTACCAGAGTTATTGGAGTTGGGAAGAGAAGGATTGGGATAGTGTGATCAGTGGATGTTGATATAGTTAAATAAGAACAAGAAGGTTTGGGTCATTTTTACAAAGAGGGGTAACTACAATCAAAATTTACATGTGTTTCAAAAAGCTGGATGAAAGATCTTGAAAGTGTTTTGTCATAAATGCTAAACATTTCAGGAGAAAGATATGTTTAAATTGATTTAAACACTACAAAATGTACACAAGAATTAAACCATCATAGTACACCCGATTAATATGCACAAGTTTTGTGTTTTTATGTATCAGTTAAAAATAACTCACAAGGTGTTTAACCTCTGAAAAAGACAGATGATACCTTCAATTTCAGTTTGGGTTTATTTTTACCTTTAACATCTCTCTACTGGTGGTAATTGTGTTTCCTTGGAGTTGCAGCACCTGTCTCCATGTCTTTTGAATAAGATATATTTAAAATATACTTGTGTTACTGGGAACGTTTATAATAATTATGAAGAATATGTTCCATTCGCTGTTAGGATGACTTTGAAAGAATTTTGAAAGCAAACTGGGAACTCATATTTTTACAGTATACATTGCAGCAAAGATGTTGCTCTATATTTATGGTATTCCTAAATTGTATTTATTTCTTCCAGTGATATTCTAGATATTTTTAACATTGAAATGTGAATAATTTTTAATTCTTTAACATAATTTTGAGCAGAAAATAAATCATTACTGCATCTTTTATGATAGCCCCTGAATTTATGAATGTGTAATATTACAAGAAGATGACTTGAAATCTGAATGCTCTACAGGAAGTGTGACAGATAGAACAATGAATAGCTAAAGAAAAAAAATTTTTAAGCCTAATTTTAAATCAGGCTATTGGCTTAATATTTTGCCAACAATATGAAAAATATTAGGATTAGCTTATTTAATATTTGTGCTATGATCACTGACATGCATATTTTAGATAATTGTCTCTATTTGACAATATTATTTTTGATAATGTTATTTTAATATTTTATTATAAAATATTAACAAGTGAATAACTTACAATTTTAAAGTTTAATGCATATGACCTATTATTTTAGGAAATAAAGTCATTAGCATGTAAAGTCCCAAAGCATTGGCTTGACTTGAGTCTTGGCATGTAAACACATAACCTTGGCCTAACGATTGTTAAAATTAAACTGGCAGAGATTCTTCTCTATTCCTTAGCTTTTCCAAAGTTTTCTTATTGAATATGGTGCCCGCTTAAACTTTCAGTGGAACACAAGTAGCACGCACTACTGTGACACCACATCAATGAAACTTATTTTAAAAGATCTGTCTTCAGTTTCACACTCTAAAATAACCCTGAGGTTCATATCCCCTGTTCCCCAAGATGTTTTATGTTTCCTTTTCCTCTTTTTCCAAAAGAAAACATCCTAGCTTCTCTCACTTCTTATATCTTCACACATGTATTACCAGCTAACTCTCAATTCACACTATTAATCTGAGAGCATGGGGTTAGGTCTTTGCTGAGAATAACAGTCAAAAGAAAAAAAAATAATGTCTATACAACCTTAATAGCAAATGTGTTTTGTCCCCAGGAAATTTTTGTAGAGCTAATAAGGAGCCATTAAAATCCATTTTGGTTCAAAATTTCAATTGGCCATGGTGTAAAGCATATAACAAAGAAACTGGATTCTTCATATAAACTCAAGAAGTAAGACTAACTAGGAAGACCAAGGAAACACATCCTCAACTCTAGGTAAGGCCTAGAGATTTAACTTTAAAAACTGCATTTCTCCCATATGAGTTGGCTCAGTGAATGAGGCCAGCAGCCTGTGACCCTGTTAGAATATTTTAAAAATGAGTTTGGAGTCAAGAAGTCTACTAGATGGACAGTCGATTTAAATTTCCTCCCTGAATTTCCATTTTTCCTGTTTAGAGTACGATGAACATGGCTAACTAACTCATAAGTGTTTTGGACTGACCTGTACTCCTCTAAAATGTGTATGCTAAAGTCTTAAAACATAATACAGCTGTGTTTGGACTCAACCTTCCAGAAGGTAACAAACATTAAACGAGCTTATAAGGATGGGAGACCTAATCCACCAGGACTCATGTCCTTTATAAGAAAGAGGATGTCTGTGCACAGCGGAAAAGCTCTGCGAAGACAGAAGCAAGACTTCAACAAGCCCAAAGGGCCTCTTTCAGAAACCAGCCCTTGAGGCAGCTTGATTTTGAACCTACTACAGCTTTCAGAATTGTGAGAAAATTAATGTTAAGCCACCCAAACTCTGGTCAATTGCAATGCAGTAGAGAGGTTTTATACAGTTATTATGTGAATTAAATGAAATAATATATCCAAGACAAAATGTGTAACTAGTAAAAAATTCATGCTATCATTGATGACAAGGACGAAGGTATTAGCTACGCACCTCGCAGATTCAATCTTCACGTTGTATTTCTCTCACTATGACACTCTCTTGACTTTTTTCTCTTTGAAGGAATGTATTTTATTGCATATTTTGACATCCTTATTAAAAGTAATATCCTGCCAGAAGCAATGGCACCCACCTGTAATCCCAGTTACTCAAGAGGCTAAAGCCAGAGAATTACAATTTTTAGAGCAGCTTGAACAACTTAATTTGAGGGTTCAGTATCAAGTAAAACAAAACAAAACAAAAATGAGAAGGTTGAGAACATTCTTCTATGGTACAGCGTTCTCGGGCTTTTTCTCCGATACCACAGAGAAAAACGAAATTCAGAGTTCCTATTTTGGTGTCTTTGGTAAATTATGTATTTCTCAATAACATAAGTTCTTCTAAATTGTAAAACAATCTATGTGAAGGTTACCATAAGTAAGTCTTTTATATTTTTAAAAGGCTATACATAGGAACAATAATAACTACATTTTCTTGTTTGTCTAATTTAAGAACTTAGTTGTTTTCTTGTTGTTGGTAAGGTGTATTGGCCTTTTATTTCATTGAATCCTAATCTTATCTTCAGGTTTCATTTCAAATTTTATTCTTCTCAGCCAATATTTGTTTGATGTTTCTGCTCTAATTACATAATTTTCAATCATTCATTTTATTATGAGTATATTGAAAGTTACACAATTTTCTCTAAGCACAGTTTTAACTGCATGCCACATGTTCTGATACATTGAATCAGATTTATCATTCACTTAAAATTATTTTGATATTTTAACTATGTTATAGATCTACGATCTTTGAATTATAAGAAATTAAACTAGCTCACAGGAGCTTATTAACAAGAAGAATAAATACAAGTCTCTCCTATTAAGGAATAGGCATCTGAAGTAAAAATTATAGATGAGAAAAAATCTTTAGTTCTTTAATTTATATGATATATGGACTGTTTTAATCTAAGTTATCATGTAGATTCATTTTAAAAATATTAACATGAATGTAATTGAAATATCATGCTTTTATTCAAGTTGTTCTACCATAAAGTTTCATTTCTAAATAAATGGTATTATTTGTACATTAATTAATATTGACAAAACTGGCTTATCACAACTTCCATTTTCTTCTGAATTAAATAAATGCATGTATGAAATGAAAATAGTTAAGACAAACAATAGCAGGTATTATGTGATGCAGTGACTATTGCTATAGTTTTAAGAAATTTTGGCAAATATCTCAAGATTTATTTTCCTAGTGTTTAATAGGACTATTTCAATGGATGTTGGTTTTCAAACAAGCTTTTAATATTTTAAATAGATCATGAAAACTATTTTAAAATAAACTTTGATGGAATAAATTTTAACATTAATTACTTTTTATAAGCATTTAGAAATAGTGTTTTTTATACCCACTGGGGGCAAATTTAAAGTAGCCTAATGATGGAAAAATTAATGATTTACAGCTAACACATGAAGACTTGTCAAAAAATTAAAATAATCAATTTTACTCCCACTATAAAAGCACAGAATTTAATAGTTAAGAAGAATGGCCTTTGTACTTCGATTCTGTATTATAATCTCACTTTTTTTCAACTTATAACTCTATTAAGCTAGGAATTTTAAAACTTTCTTTGAGGTATACTTTCTCTTCCCAGAAGAAGAAAAATCATAGCTGCAATCTCTTGAGTTCATAATAAGGTTTAATTAATAAAATAATATACATAAAGCTTTCTCAGTATCTGGCCTAAGAAATAGTTGAATAGACTATCTGATATTAGTTATTTCATTAGCCGAAAGTATTTTAAGCTCAAGATTTATAAATTTGATTAGTAGGACCGATATAGTTTACATAAATTAGAATATTTCTATGTGATTTACAGGTGTCAAAAACCAAATTATTTGAAATTTTCCCAAAAATGATCATTGATTCTGAAATTCTAGGTATATATCATGAAAATGACACAATTTCATTAACATATCTAGATTTTAGCACTTTTCCACTTATTTGCTATATGACTGGAACAAGATTTTAGATTATTGGGCTTGGGCCAGGGATATAGCTCAGTGGCATAAGCACCTGCCTGACAAGAGCGGTCCTGAGTTCAATTCCGGATACCAAAAAAAAAAGAAATAGATTATTGGGCTTTTTCTGTCCATATATGAAATTGGTACTGTGTTTTCTACTTCATAGCAAAGGTGGAAAAGAAATGTCATTGCTTTTGCAGAGAGAGAAAGACAGCCATTGTCAACTTTTACATTTTGTATTTCTTCATGTATACACATGTTCCCATTTTTCTGCTTTTATTTTTACTTATTTTTTTAAACAGAACATATTTATCTAAGCATTATAAGCATTTTAGAAAATCTCTCAAATAATTATTTTATGGTAAACCTAGATTTTTTCTTGAAATCCACTTCCTGATTTAGGTTGAAGTTCTCAAAATAACCTATCTATTCATTTGATTTGGTTCTACTAGAATAGGATATGTTTCATTCTTTGGTATTTACTTTATTTTTATTTCATACTTATAAATGTAAGCATTGAAAAAATGTTTTCAAAAAACATAGGAATAAATGGTAAGTATAATGTGGCATAATTATAATGTGATATAATGTGCTGTTAATTAAATATAATGGGACAATTTACTTTCACTTTTTTATTTTTTATTGGTATAATTTAGATATAAACAATTATCGTATTCATCACAAGGAATTTGTACCTGTACATTATATCTCTTGACTTCTTTTTTTTCCAAATCCCCTACCCTCCCTTAATCCCTCTTCCGCTCCTTATTTACAAACTTATGTTTCCATTTTATCCTTCTTTAATCATTTTTTATTTTCTCTTCCTTCCTTTTTCCCTCTGCACTCCATAGTTTCCCTTCCTTTTGAATCATTTCTTAATTTATTTTAAAAATTCTCCCAAGTATATCACCATTTTGGCTCATTCAGTCTGAGACTCAACAAAACTTTAACAAGGACAATGAGGTTTTGTTCTTAGCCAGAGTCTTACCAGGATCAGGGAAATTCATTAACTTTTACGTTGCAATGAAGACAGCATTAAATTCTGTATAGATCAGAACTAAACTACAGATTTACCAGAATAATAAATCAAAAGTACAGATAAATTGTCCTATATCAATAATTGTAAAATATAGCTTTTTTGCATGAGTTCGATATTTTAATCTGTCAGATAAGGTCTATTTGCATCTATCCAATAGATTGGCATATTTAGAGTGCTTCATTCAATAGTTTTTTTCTTTTGGTTCTAAAGTGTAATCTACTGTTTCAAAAGTTAAAAAATAATGTTTTGCTGGTATGTTATGTTTGTACTGTCGTGATTGTTGCAAAAATAATCAACATTCTAAATTTAATGTGTTATTAAATGCTGGGCAATTTAAATTGTAATAAATTATAGAGCTTGAAAGGGTGTTAGGGTTACTCAAATGCACCAATTCCCAATAAAGAGAGATGGTGAGGAGTTTGGACCCTCACTACTGTCACTTTTTCCCCCTCTGCACAGTATAAGCTAATATCACCTCCACACATCCCATTTATGATTATCTATGTATCTCTAGACATTTGTCACATAACATGTAGGACCAAAAATCACCCTTGGGGAAGAACTTCTTTGCAGATAAAGTATGTGCATGGATTTTTTTTTTTTGAAATAGAGTCTCCCTATGTAGCCCAGGCTGGCTTCAAACTCTGTGATCCTTCTGCCTCAGCCTCCTGATGCTGGAATTATATGCCAGCATGAGTGGTTTCTGACATTCTTAAAGAAAATTTATATACTAAGATTTTCATTTTGGAAATGTTTTAGTAAACATTACAATGGACAGATTATATATGAGCATTTTAGGGTCAGGGAGACTTAACTACAAAATGATTTTAGCAGAAAATGTGAGAGCCGGCTGTGGTGGCGCACAGCTGTAATCCCAGCACTTAGGAGGCTGAGGCAGGAGGACTTTTGCAAGTTCCAGGCCAGCCTGGGCTACAAAGTGAGCTCAAGGCCAGCCTGAACTGCATAGTGAGACCCTGTCTCAAAGAGACAAAAATATAAAAAATAAAATGTGAGAACTAATGAGACTATGCTAAACCAACGTGGAAAATTATGAGGGGAAAATAATATTCATATAGCAAATATGATTTTTGACACAATTTCTTATATTACCTAATTTTAGTTAAGTAAAGCATTTCACAATTTCCAGATAAGAGTACAAGGCAAATCTATTATTTAAATCCAGCTTACACAGAATTGAAAGTCAGGAATTATCTGTGTTTCCATAGAGTTTCTTTAAAATGCATCATGGACGTTTATGCTTAGAGATGTTGCACTGGTCTGAACGTGTTCTCCAAAAGTGCCCGTGTCATACACTTAATCAAGAGATTACATGTTAAGGCTATCTGGAGGTGCGGCCTTTGGAATGCGCTTAGAATTAGATGGGGGAGGGGCACAGGTGGGTTAGCCGGCTTTTATGGAGGAGGAGGCGAGAGATAGCCTGATGATGTCTAGGCGCGGGATTCCCTCCAGCCTGTTGCGACACAGCAAGGAGGCCCTCACCATGCACTCCTGTCACTTTCTGGGACTGAGCAGCCTCTAGGTTTGTCAGCTAAATAAACTGCTATTTGTTATGTACGACCCAGGGTGGACTATTCATTCACAGCAATAGAAATGGATTAAGACAGATAGGAAGTAGGTGTCCAAACGTAGTGCGTTTAAATGTCTACCATTTAATACTTCGCTTTTACTGAGCCTTCACAATTCACTTTCCTCACGGATTATTGCTGTGTACCACACTGTTCCTCGTCTTTATTTATTTTACTTTTTATGCTATTTCTATAACTTACGCACCTCTAACCTTAGTTCCTTCCTTCCTTTCCAGTTTTATCAAGGACACTGCATCGTTTCCAACCTTATTTGCAAACAAAATAAAGTTTGTCTTGAAAATTGTCACTAATTTTTTCATATCTAAAGACAAAAGCTGGTGGGCTAAATTAATTTTCTCAGTTTAATTACCACTGACTCACGGTCTCTCTAAAACACATAATATTGCCCTAAGGTAGTTTAAGTAAATACTTATATTTTCATAATAATATCTGGGAAATATTCCTAAGAGTAAGTAGCCTTCACTATAATTAGTATTCTTTATAAGAATTATTTAATAGTTTCATAATTTCATTCTCTGTTTCTCTGTCTCTGTCTCTTACCATCCAAGGGGGTTGTTAGGCAAGTGTTCTACCACTAAGTTGCACCTTGAGCACTAAATCAGCATAATCCATTTCATTTTCCTCATTTGTAATACTGACGAAAGAACCAAGGGCCTTCCTCCGTGCTGAGCTGTATCTCCAGGGCTGTTTGTTTGTTTGTTTGTTTGTTTCTGTTTAAGCAGAGTCTCCTTATGTTGCCTAGGCAGATTTTCAAATTCTGACCCTCCTGCCTCAGTCTCTCAGAGTACTGGGATTACAGAAATGTGATGCCACGCCTGGCTAAATACTAGGTACTTTCTTTTATCACAGTGTGGTCATTTATGGGCTGGAATTTGATGTTGACTGTGTTAGCTTAGTGGGTCAGCACTCTTTGATTCCCTAACTTTAACCATGGCAGCAAAGTGACTGCTGAAGTGCCAAGTATTTTATTAACATTCAAGACAAGAAGAAGAAAAGGGGGCCAGAATCAATTCTTTTAGGGAAAAAGCATACCTCTCATGGAATCCTCCCAGAAACATCTGCTTGCATTTATTTTATCTGCACAGTCAAATCCCTGTCCAAAAAGAATCTGTAAAACTGAACATACAGCTTTGTTCCAGTTTCTGAGGTAAAGATATTTTTGGAAGAATAACTCTGGAATAAGTGTTGGTGAGCCAAACTCTATGTGGAAAAGCTTTGGAACTTCATGATCAAGGAAGCTCTTTGGCTTTAGGGAGACCGTATGTAAAACTGTAATGTTGTCTGTCTGTTGTCTTTGTCCACCTTTTACCTTTGTTGTAAAGGGCAATATTGATGGGACGGCTGCCTTTTATGTGCACAAAGAACTCTGTATTTTGTTGGAATAATAGAACATCACAGTCTAAAGCACATTGATGAATTTCATGAATAAATGTCGTGCACTTCAGGAATTTCTGCAGACATTAAACAAACAAGCATTTCTTAAGTGTAAACTGTCTGAAGTATTCACAATTGTATTTCAGTGATATCATGAAGCTCGTCATCTGTTTGCATCACTTGTAATTCAACTGATGAAGGCTCCTGGCAGTGACTTACTGGAGTCAGGCCCAATTTTCCCTACAAGCTTGTAAATAATAAATGAGGGCGCTAAAGCTGGTATCTGTAAGCATATCTTGACTGATGATGACTAGGAAACTAGTGATTTGCCACACTGTAAACAACTGTTCTTTGAATATTCATTTAGTACTAGAAATATTAGCAATTTTTATACTACTTTATTTCAGTTCAGAGGTGTGAGATCAATTTAGTTTTTTTGTGTTATGTAAACACATAGACCCCTGAGTTGCTGATTTAGTGCTTTTTAAAGGTATTTAGTGTCTTTTAAAAATTGGCATCAGAGTAACTGCTGAGAAGATAGTTCTGTGTCCAGTTTCATGTGTAAGTGATGAAATTGGTGGAGAATTTCATTTCTCTGTTAAGATTTTACTACTAATTTTTGTAAAATACCTAAGATAGACTATTAGTTATAAAACAGAGACCAGAATGTAATTTTTTTCTTTAGACCCTGTCCAGTTATATATTGCTTATGGTTTTCGAAGTATTGACTTCATTTTCATGATATTCAAAAGACCCCAACGTTTCTGTACCATTTAGTGGACATTTTATTTTGGTTTTGGTAGTTAAGTCATTGTTCAGATAGTCTTCAGTTCATAATAAGCTTTCTGTTTCATTAGGAAAAAGAAAAATTTATATTGTTTATATCACATTGCATATAGATATTCAAATAAGAGAATGAGTTTATTTTACCAAGCTTTTCTACACCTTATAAATGTACAATTCAAAGAGAACTAGAGGAAAAAATTTACATGTACATTAAACTGTGTGATATATATTTCCTTTTGAATTTTCATTAATTTAAATTAAATTTCATTAATTTTTCATTAAGTTGCAGTGTATGAAATATATTTTCTTTTAAATTTTCATTAAATCTGCATAATATTAAATATTATCTTTTATTTCCCCCCTATAGCATACATACTACATGAAGGAAGGTTTTCTTTTATTTTACTCTATTTTGCTTTTCTACTTCCAGTACCTAATAATGGTCTACCACATAGTAGGTCTTCATAGAATACATATTAAATAAGAATACAATGAAGGTTACTATTTTTTCATATAATATATCTATATAATTGTGTGTGTAAATCTACAAGCACACATTAGTCTATTTCCATACATGTTATTTATAAACAAAAAGATAACGTACCCCAATAATTTTCAAAAATTATTTTATTTCAAAGAGTTGGAATTTAGAGGCATAATTAAAATAATTATTTGAAATTTAAAATACTAGACAAATAAATTTTATAAGGAATTTTACAGCACTATATATATAAATGACAAATTTTTTAAAAATTTTGACACCAAGAAGAAATTTTTCAGTAGAATTTTCCATTTTTTTCTTACAACATGGAGTTTTAAGTAGATTAATGAACTTATCTAAATTTCTACATATAGTCAAACAACTGTTAGTTAGAAATTATTATAAAAGTCTATGTAGTAAATATTAGAATTTAATATATATACATAAAGAGGCAACTATAACATTGTCAACATTAAGTTAAATTTTGCTTAAACTTGTTTACTTCAGGGACCAAACCTGAGAGAGGAGAAATAGAAGGTAAAGGAACTAGTGGATAAGTTGTGAGGGGAAATTAAAATCACAATACGCAGAAGAAACATCCTTGAGGGCAAGGAATCCGGAAACTGCAATCATTAGACCTGCAGGAAACCATGGATGGAAATTAAAGCAAATGCTGATAATATGCCACTGATACACACAATAATCATCTAATCTAGGAGAGTGTCAGAAAAGGACTACATGCTCCAGAAAGATGGAGGTATATAAGACAACAATTGGGAAGTCTGAGGCTCAAAACAGAAAACAAATGATTAGGAGAATTCTGAGCACTGACCAAGACCGGCAAATGTGTGCATCCAATTTTGAGTGTACCAGGATGATGGGGACAAAAATTAAATTTTCTGAAATGTATTTCTGGGTTATTATGGAGTTGAATGTGATTTAGGACTCTTGCTTACAACTGATGTCAGAATAATGAAAATAATTTACAGCCTATTAACTGGATTTCAGTGGAACAATGGTTGCTAAACATGAATTGTATTCTATCCTCAAACGCTGTATCAGAAACCTATCTTGCAGTCTTCATTTCTTTATATTGGTTCCATTCCTCCTGGCAAGGAAAAGATTTGATTCTACTAGTTTGGCAAACCTTGCTAAAAGACAATGCTTCACTCCTCACAGGCTCACCCCAAATGTCTGGATTGAGTTTTCTTGTTTGGGTTGAGTCACATAATCAGCTTTAAATCATTCATTATGACTAGTGATCCCCAGAACGGTGCTGTCTTATTCACAGTTATGAAGATGGGCAATGGAAGTATTTCCCCAAAAGAAACTTAAATAAAATTTAAATTAAACTAATAGTTACATATTGAAAAGTACCCTAGTATAAATGCATTTGTCTGTAGAATATGGTAGTTTTTAAATCACCATTCTTGGGCATCACTGGAATTTTATATTGTTTTGATTAAATTTGGTTTTGCGGGAGTTACTAAAATAGATATTAATATGCCAATTTTTGATTGATTATTGAGAAAGAAAGATATGATACTTCAGGACTATTGCCACAGAAATAGGTAAGAGTACAAAGGGATTCTACAGTGGCTAAGAGTGTAAGCTCATCTCTGAATATATTACAAAAAAGTAAAAATAGACAGATCACTGGGTGGAAATATCTGAGTACAGGGGATCCTGGCTACATCACACTGACAGGTTTCTCAAAGATATTCTAATGTTATCAAATACCGCCTGAAGGAAGGTGGAGGATGATGAACCTCAGAAGAAGCTGGTGATCCGATAGGGTGGAAGACTTATTGGTAAAATGTCTTTAAAGACCATTTGCCAAAATGCAATCTTATAGTGAAGTACACAAATGGTCCAGTATGTTTCAGAAATCTGAATAAATTTTGATTCAGCGGAGGGTCTTTGTTACTATGGGATCTTTATAAGTGCAGGAATGAGAGATTTATTGGTGTCTCAGTGAAGAAAATTAAAATAGATGCTCAAAGTACCAATAGGGCAAAGAAATGCAGATGAGATAATGTGATTTAACATGAAAAACACAATAGCTTATAGATAATGAAGGCATAATTTCATAGGGAGAGTGAAATATTTTAAATGGGGCAAAATAAAATCAAATATTTAGAGACAAAATTATGACAGAATATTCAGAGGGCGTGCAAATCTTTGAGATGGCATGGCCTACCACATACAGCCGTGTAGTAGGTAGACAGTAAGGAGTAAATGCACATTAGTTTAAACTAGTTGAGTACAATAGAGCATTATAAAAGCTAGTGCTGGTAGTGTTGGCAGTGAGACACTTTGGAAAGATAATAAAGGTTAATGTATCCAAAAAGTATTAAATTATTGTTTCAGAGCATGGACAGATGAGGGAAACAGTTCTGCCTAAGCTTATGGCTGGGGCTAGATGCAAATAACAAAAAAATACGTAAGTACATTTTTATTTCTTTCAGAATGAATGGAAACCAAGTTTACTTTGAAAAAGCTGATTTTATGGGAAAACAGAAATAAGCAATTTCTCTTAATACTCTCACAGAAGAAAATACACCACTTCATTAGGGTCATGATAGGTGATCAAGCATGCCTTCCTTCCTCTCTCTCTGATAGTGAATCAGAAAGCACAATAAACATTAAAGACTCATATGCACCACGAAAACTTCCCTTGCTAAGCATTTATTTTAATTTCACAAAGCCAGTATTTCTTTAAAGAGGTATTGCATTCAAAGGAGTCTGAATACACCATGTGAAGAAGACATGTGTTAAGAGTTTGAGAGGGTAACATGGAGGGGGAATACAACAAGCCTTAGAGGATCGGGCCATCTGCGTTGTGTGAGAATTTCCTCTTAGAATAGATGTGTCACATAATATTAAATCTTTTCAGTTTGAAAAACTACTTATAATTTTAGCTTATGTATTTATTTTCCAAAATTTTTTACGTCTGAAACATTTTTATTCTATAAAAACTTTCTATAAGCTTTATTTTTCACCTCACCATTCCCTACTTTCTCATGTAACTTTTCCACTTTTTATTAGGATATGTGTATAATATATAATAAATGTATTCATCAGGGTGAATGGGTGCATACACATATTGCATATTGATCTTTTTGTTAGAATCCATAGGAAAGCAAAGAACATGAACCAAAGTCTTAAAATGTGCTAGGCCCTATGTAGCACCAGAGAAATTGCTAACCTTGTCAAGTAAGTGTTCATACCTCTTTCCAGCAAATAATAACCTATAGTTGTACTGCCACCACTTCATCCTGAAGCAGGGAATTAAGCAAATGTTCTTTCTCTTAACAGTTTATCCTAAGTGCATACAATAATTTTATAAATTAACATGTTCTGGTAATGTCTTCATTTTGTTTTAGAGCTCAAATATTTTTCTAGCCAGGTGAACTCCTATATGCCTATTACTATCTTCAATGTTGGATCCTATCCAGTGTAACTCATAATCAGTCTATGCCGTTTTTCGCTTTGAACTAACTCCATGTGCTGAAGACTTAAAACTACTCTTCCACTGTGCTTCTTTTATGTTACGAATTTTGTCACTTTGCCAAATGCTGTCTTAGATGCATAGATTTTATCTGACAACTTTTATTTATATGTGGTTAGATTAAAAACTGTCTCCCACTCCAAGTACCTTTAGTACATGTATTAAAAAACTAATTTACAGATATGCTTTCTGATCATTTAAATTTTATGTAAGTTCATTTAATCTGCTAATATCTATGATCAAAAAGTCATGGCAAGACTTTATGGAATTGGTATCCCAGAATCTAATCTGTGAGGAATGGAAAGAAGGGAAGAGATAAGAACTTACAATTTAAAAGAAGGCACCAAATAAACTGCATTCATTTACCTTATCCTTGATATGTAATGCAGCGATGGTTTTGATCTTAAAAGCATGTCACTATATTCTTAATTTTATATTTTTCTAATAACTTACAATTTTAAAGCTCAAACGATTCCACTATAACAATTTTGGGAAAGATTTTCCTGGTGTGAGATTTACAAAATGTCGGTTCATAACCTACATATGAGGGGTCCGATTTTGGTAGATTTAAGGAGCAATGATGTGTATATCTGTGTGCTAGTGCATTTGTAAGTGCACATGTATGGGCATATGGGCACACATGTGTGTGTGCATTTGTGCGGTTAATAAATGCAAGTGCTAGAATAGGTGAATAGATGATCTGATGGTTATTCTTTCCCATCGTATCTATTCTCTCATTATCTAAACTACTAATGGAAAACTGATTACACCTATCTGAAGGCGTGTACCTAGATTGTGTACTGGTAATTCTGTCTCTCTTGACATCGATTCTTGCAGGAATTCAGGCATAGTCAGGAAGAACAGACCATGTCCTGGATGATGTATTAGTTCAAGTATAATCATAGATTAAATTTCTACTGGTGAGCTTAGAGAAGTTTTTTAAGTGCCTCTGGGAAATGAGATTTTTCTTATACTATTACTCCACAAACACTAGTTATAGAAATATTTACTTATCCCCTGCAATAGTATTCTTATTGTTTACTGGAGAGTAACATTATCCTGAAATGGAACAGAGAAGAAAATAAAAGTCATAAACTTGAAGACAAAATATCCAGTTATATATTTTCCATACAATTTGACCTAATACTTGATGAATAAATGCAATCACATCTGTCCCCCTTTCCCTTGAATCTGTCTTTATCTTATCTCTACAAATTAGCTGAAAAGTTTACATTGAGAATACTTTTGAAAACATATCAGAATAGTAAGCAATCAACATTTGGAACTTTGCTGAGTATATTCAATTATGAAATTGAAATGCATCCCGAGTGCTCTTAGTTCTTTTAAAGAAAAGAATGGAATCCACATGTCACATTTGCACAGAACTTCCCTTTCCTTTAAAAGTTGTCCTGACAAAAATACGAAAATAGCAAGTATTATAGCTGCATGAAATTTGCTTACGAACACATGATTGCAGTTATTTGGGATTTTCCACTTAAAAGGAAACTGACAACTTTGTTGTTACATATTAAATAACTAACAGTTTTATTTTGGGAACATCGACAAATTTAAAAATAAGTGTAACTCAATATCAGCTTCTCCAGTGAAGAACACAGCTCAGGGATGCAGGGCTATATAAAGGTAAAAGCTCATACAAATGATAATTAAATTGGGCTGACAATCGCGTTAGCATTGCACGTAATGATTTTCTTTGCTCATTCGACATTGGGTATTATTAACGGTACAAAATTAATTTCCTTGATCCTAAATACATTTTAATTAAACATCATTATACAGTATCAGATAGCAAATATATCAGTTTTATCTGTGTTTCATAGCTTTTCATTTGCGGTTTATAGAGGAAATTATAGGCCTATGATAAAAGCATATCAGATATAGCAGTCATGTATTTGAAGTATGCTCTCAAAAATAGAAAAGTCACTGTTTTCAAACATTTTTATAATTGACAACTGCTCAATAGGACCAGCTTCCTCAGAATGTGCATGTCACCCCAGTAGCTGAAGGCAATGCCATGCCTTTTAATCATTCCTGTATGTGCTTGAACACTTACAGGAAGGATAGTACTGTGTCATTCCAAATTGATTGAATCTGTGACATGTTTCTGGAAGTAACTTCATGGGAGACTGTTATACAAGATATGAAGGAAAACTACTGCAAGGAAAGAAATAAATATAAAAGCTCGCTGCACTGGGTAACAGTGATCATTTCAAATATTATAAAGGATGTCACTTATTTCTGCCTCGGTGTAACTGCTCTTCTTTCTATCAGGGTTATTAAGCTGCTTTCAATTCTGTGAAGAAGGGCCTTACCTCTGAAAATGGACAGATATCAAATAGACACAATATCAAAGAAAGATGAATTGTTATCTGAAACTTAGAAAGCATGTTTGAAGGCTGGAGTAAACACTGTCACATCCTTCTACAACACGTTCATACAAAGTAAGGGCACACACACTCCCAAAAGCTACGTGTTTCACAAATTTTGACTTCTGTATAAAGTTTTTATTTTGAATAATGATAAATGTTTTAATTATATTAGTTAATTTCAGTACTAAGGACCTATCTAATGCTTTCAGTAGAGGCAATATTTTAACACTATTTTCTTTAAAATACGTTATTCACAACTGCTAAATATTGTTTCTACTAAAAAATTTAAATGTGGTGATGACCTAAGTAATTCGTGATTTCAAATGCCTCATGATTTCATATCTGAATTAATAGTGGGAAAAAACCCACTTTAAACATTTTTATACACAATGTATGCAGAATTTTAAATTTTTATGCTTATTGCTTTATAGTGTTCTCTCTTCTTGATGTTATAGCTGTATTGTGTCCTTTTTAGTCCTATTTCGTATTTGTAAAAGAAGTATTTTTTCTGAGCAAACTATAGCTATCTTTGTTTGAAATAGCTATGAGAGTGTCCATATAGCACAAGTTTTCACTTCACCATCACTTCAGTAATTTCCAAAAGCTTCAAAGAGTTTCCTAACACTTCACTTCTCATCCTGTATTGAAAGGTCTGTTCAACACTTGGTAAACTCTTCAAGGGATCTGAAGCATGCTTCTTATGGGATAAAAGTTGAACTGATTTTGATCACATTGTGCTAAAATTTTGATGGCACACAAATTTCCGGAGAAGGTTCTATGAGAACTGACCCTCTGCTATCCAATGGTCAACAGGATTGCTTCATCTTAGCTGATATTTCAGGTATCAACAGAAAGATAATCTTGTCCTGCTGTTCCCTAAAACCTGGATTGTAATCCTCATATGATTTTACATATGCCAAAAGTTGATTTAAATCCCCTAAAATCCAGCCTTAACCCTCAAATTCTTTCCCTTTCTTCCTGGAACTCAAGAACCGTCGTCAGGGTACCTCACACTCTGTATGTGAAACTTTTCTCTGAATCATCAGTATATCTTTTTCCTGTGATCTGACATTGGCTCTTTTCTGAAATCACTCATTCCACATGGCCCTTAAAGATAGTTTCTCTTTTCATTTCATCAGGGGAAACTTTCTATCCTTAATTGCTATTTTCAGATTATCATGAATCTATCCTGTCAAGTCCTCCTTCCAAGTCAGCTTCATCAAAGTTCATGTTACCAGACTGCACCTTTCCAGACCTGCCTGTGCAGTCTTTTTATTCACTCCTCCTTTTACAGAGATAATTTTTAACATCTCCCATAATGATAATCACTTTATCACTGCAATGGCTAACATTTTCAAAATCATACTATCTCTTTGAATAAGCCATATAAATTCCTGGACAATTAGAGGTTTTTTTAGAAGTATAGATGACTTTTTTATTTTAAAGAGAAAAGATCAAAAACAAAGACATAACCAAAACAACATAAAAACAATAAAATGATATGGAATTTCAAAACAAGGTGATACATAAGTAACAATGGCTGTTATATTACATACTGTTATCTTCAAAGTAGTTACTTAGATAGCCAGATATAAGACGTATAGATTGACCATTATTTTAGACTACAGTTAATTAATAATCAGATTATCCTAGGTGATAATTTATGGTGCTCCAACATTTGTCAGTATAATAAATAAAACAGGCTAGATTTCAAAATGTCTGTTTCAGAAACCTTAACTTTAGAGCACTGTCTACTTAGAACTATTCTTTTTAGAACCAAAGTTGATCATTTCATTCATCTTCATGATTTCAAAGATTCATTGTTAGCCCCAGAAACTTGGAAAACTACCTACTGTTTAACCTTAACCAAGAGGTTCTTGTGTCAGTGCCTTTCAACCAAAAATCACTAATAGTATTCAATAGTTTTGTAACTCACACAGTGATCTAACTTTTGTTTTGTTTTTAGACCAGATCTTAAGGTACTGTTTTGATTTTTTATGGTTTGATTTTGTATTTTACTCTCAATTACAGTCCCAGGATGATGTTGTGTAATTCTATGACTACTCTTATATGAGATATCTAAATAATAAATAAAGAGAAAAATAAAAGATATATAATAGTAAGTTGGGAGATGGATCTTCCTCTGATGGGAAGAGGATCAATAGATAGAGGGAGAGAGAAAAGGAAAGGGAATAAAAAACGGAATTGAGATGAGTTATACGCATGTACAAACTTCACACAAGGAGTGTGAACATCATGTACTGCAAATATGTACTAAAAGAAACTTATAGTGTTCTTTAAGATAATATAAAGGTTTAGCTAAGAATACCAGAACTACAGTAAACCACTGTTAACACTTAGTCTCCTGATTCTGAATATTAAAGTATTATTTTCTCTTTAACATATTGCTCTTAGTTCTCTTAACTAAGAATAAAAAATAATCAAAAGATAAGATATTTATGTACTCAAAGATATTTGTAGAAATATATTTGTATACAAAGACTAATATATTTGTAACATATATGTATATACACAAACATAGATATGTGTATATGTGTATACATATATGTATATTATATATATATATATATATATGGTTTAGATATATAAACTACTCCTACCCCTCTAGTAGGTAAACTCTTCTGTATGTATTGGATTTTAATCTATATCTCTAAATTGGGATTTACCTCCTACAATTTTCTTCTCTTCCTTTTCTTGTATTCATGTTCCTGCATTAGGAAACAAATATGTTACATTCTGCCCTATGTTTAAAATAAATATTAAAAAACAGTTTCCCTTTGATACATTTATCTCCTTCAGTTACAGTAGTATCTCTTATTGCAAACAAGATTATGTTATTTTATCAGTATGTTGTTTTATATATATATATATATATATATATATATATATATATATATATTCACAGTCAATTTTTTACATCTTACTCTTGGTGAATCTCATTCAATTGTCCCCAGCATTCCTTTGAAATAGCTACTACCAATATCATAATGATTTTTACATACTTTCAACCAAGTCTTATATTCTTAACCCTCAGGTCATTTGACTAATAAGATATTATTAATGTACCTTACTTTTGAAACATTTTCATTCCATTTTGCAATGGAAAGATCTCCTTTCTTTGTTGGATCCATTTTAAGTTTCTTTGATGGACATTTTTATTCTTGATGATGTGCAGATTATGAAGAGTATCTCTAGACTGTACCCTTGCAAAAGTTTTCTTGTCTCCTTATAGTCACTCCCCTGGTAATTTTATACCAGTTATGTGTCATCTATAGAGAAGTAAGTTGGATTTGATTTCAATTCCTCACCTTTCTATTGCATTCTAGACATATATTTAGATATAATGACTTGGATCTCTAATGTAACATGCTATTCTTTATTGTCTTCATATGTGATATTGTAAAGTATGCTAACATTCAATAACCCATTTCAAACCAATATGCATTTCTTCTGGGAGAAGCAAAAAATATTTCCTATATTATTTTGTCAGATGACCTCCTGTTAGTTTCTACAGATATGACACCTTGGCAACAGACTGGAAGGTAGCACGAGTTACAGAATGTGGTTATAACTTCTGACAGTGTCTCTGGCAAGAGTTGGCCCCCAAGCCCTGCTGGTGGAAACGGCTGGTTAAACTTGGGGAGCATAAGAGCATTAGTAACATCTGCAATAAACACTACATAGAAATAAGTCTTTTGCTTTCTGCTCAGCCAGTTCAGACTCACTAGAGGATACTGAATTAGAAAGGCAATGTCAGGCCTGGACCTGTCCCATCCTTCCGGTGTTAATGCAATATTTCTCTGGCCTCAATCACCTAACAGTCCTATTATTTATTTATTTATTTATTTTTTGGTTTTTCTTAGGTACCAGGAACCGAACTCACGACCTTGCGCTTGCTAGGCAGGCTCTTTTGCCACTGAGCTAAATCCCCAGCCCAGTCCTATTATTTAAATAGAGAAGGACCAACAATTGCATGTTTTTGTTCATTTTTACTAAGTAATGCAACAGGAGATATAAAAATGACAAGGACAATTTTATCAAATTTTTTTTAATGATCCTGGGTGTGGTTTGTTTTAAAACACAATACACAATGCAACATTATAATCTGGACAGCAATAGCTAGTCTCTTTCAGAATTCTTTTTGCATTATTTTCTCTCTGTGAACACTACATTGTTGTGTTGGCCTTTCCATTTTTCTGTGTGTGTGTAATAATTTCAATAAAATATCTACTTACTAAATGTAATAGTGAAGACATTGATGATGGAATTTCTTATTAACTTTTTGCTATCCTATATTTTTCAACTATTTAGTCTCTAAGACCAAATCTAATTTGTAAATGACTTTGTGAATCCCCTTGTTTTGAAAAAATAAAAAAACATTCTATACTGTTTGGTCCAGGAAGTACATCAGGATTTTATAATAGTATGTTTTCCTCACTTTTTGATTACAGAATAGCTTGTTGGACTTTGGTGACCTCTGTCAAGATCACCTACAAATTACTATACTATAATCATTGACCACTGTGGAATTTAAGTTTTATTTCTGCTTCCAAGTTTTATCATTTGTATATTATGAATAGGTGAGAAAAAGGAGACATCCTTTTTCTCTTCCCATTTCATAACATAGATTTTTCTTCTGTGGGGCTGGGGATATAGCTCAGTGGCATAAGTGCCTGCCAGGCAAGTGCAAGGCTGTGAGTTTGATCTCTGGTACTGAAAAAAAAAGAAAAAAAGAGATTTTCCTTCTGTGATATACTAACAGGTCTTCATTTTTCAGACTTTTCTTTTGCAGATCTTTAAGTACTTCCTTCCTCTTCAGTCTCAGTGTCACAAACATGTTTGTTTTGCACTGCAGAGTAATATCATTGAGTTCTGGAGAAGCATAAAAATTATATTTAAGTACTTACATCAGAATTTTTATAGATGTTAGCACAAAATTTTAGGTTATTTTTCACAAATATACATGAATTAGTAACAAAAACAAACTTTATTATTAGATTTTACTAGAAATGAACATCAAAGGTAAATATTGCATTATAAATTTAAAAGTATGGAAAATAGTCAACATAAAACAAACAGACATCTGAGTATATCTCATGTGAACAAGAATAGCCTGGCTGAGATGTCACGTGATTGTTAGTGTGTAAACAAACACTTCCCACATGCAGTTTAGTAATCTGTTGTTAAGGGAAAGAATGACTTCCTGCAATTATTCATTATTTGGCCACCTGGCCTACCTTCTTTGCTCCTATTATTTCTGAATCACTTTTTTGAAAAACAACTTTCCTAAATTAAATGATCTCGTTTCCAATTTCTAAAGTAGTTTCTATATGCATGATTCAATGCTGACAAACTACTAAGTCAAAAGAACTCAGAGGAATTAGGTCTTTCGAGGTTGGTAATCAAAAATAATTGAGCATAAAAAAGAAGTAATGACATCTTTACTGATGGAAAATAAAGTGGACAAGGGACTGATGTCTTCAGAAGGTAGATTTGATGGTTAACGATTTTGATCTCCTTTTAATAAGAGTGTGCAGATTTTGCTTTTCTGCAGAATTAATGAAATATTACTCAGTACAAAACAGTGTCTTCTATCTCTCCACTTCACACTTTAAGCATCCTTTATGCCTCGTTTCCACCTTAATGGTAAAATATATATGATAGATATAGATATAGGTATAGACAGATAGGTAAATTTATTACATTTCCCACTTACCTTTTCCAGATGGCTTCCTCATTGCATTATTTCAATCAAAGGAAATGATTTAAACGCAAGAAGAAAGTAAAATAAATAAACACTATTTTTCCAACTTGCTAACATAACTAATTTTAGAGTATTTAGAACTTAGGGGCTAGGTAAGAGTAGTTAGAACTCCAATAACAAAAAAGACCAAAATCTCACAAATTTCTATATTACTCAAAAGCATGTCCATCACAGGGTATTCAGATGATTCTGTTCTCTAACACCTAACTCAGGGAAGCACTTACTCCTCATCTGCAGCTTTCTTAGCTCTCTTGGCAGATACAACAGTGGAAGGTACCACACTGGCACCAGCAGACTATTTTCACATCTCGGCTAAAGTCTCCCTGCAACACCTGTTTCCAAGGCTGTCAGGAAGCTGTTTTGGGAACAGTATTAATAAACACTGTAATTACTGCCCACTGTAAGAATTATTTGTTTTTTGAACATCTTTTTAGACAAGTGCTAGCTTTTAAATCCCCATGCAAAACAAGACAAAACAAAACGAAAAATACCCACACACAAAGAAGTTAAGAAAAAGACAAACTCTAGAGTACTTTTAGCATTCATAACTAATCTTTTATGGAAATTCCATCTTTATTCAGTTCTCTCACCAATGATATTCATTTTAATATATTGGCATTTCATTAACTCAAGTTTTTAGAGAACAAATAACTTCAAAGAAAATTCTAGATTCCCTTCTTTGCCTTACATCTCACATCAAAACGTTAGAAATTTGGCCACCTGAAAAGTTTCAAGCATTTCCGCAGCTACCATGTTGGCTGAAGTCATTAATTTTCATCTCAGCTGTGGTAAAAAGAGAACTTACTCTGTCTCTCTGCTTCCAGTCTTTGTTTAACAGTCTTAATAGCTCTTTTGATATTAAAGTCCAAGCTTGTTTCTCCTTTCACAAATCCATTCAGTGGAAATTCCTCAGATGTGAAGTTAGCCCTAACCACTGACATCTTGGACATCTACACTTCCTCTCTTTCTTGATGATGGTCATTTTACCACGGCCTCTGAATAATCTTTGCTTTGTTTTATGCATTTTCTGAACAGTCTTCAACAGATACCTTGTGAGTCACTGCCCTCCTTCTTTCACTTCCTTTTTTCTTATTTATATATACACAAGATAGCTATAATTGTACTATTGATTTCTACTAGTTCATTGAAAGAACCAATAGTGCTTGTATTGTTTGATCAATTGTGCATAACTGTATCTAGAGATCTGAGCAACTACTTTGAAGATAACAATGTGCAATATAATAATCATTGTTAATTTGCTATCCTCTTGTTTTGAAATACTGTATCTATTTAATTTTTTTGTCTTTTTAAAATAAAAAGATAAAAACCCCTTATGAGTCACTCCCTCACTTCATTAAGCCCTCTCGTCTTTCTTTGACTTATCTGAAGTATAACATTCATAAAATTCTCATTTTACGTCTGTTCATTTAAATGACTTCATGGTAGTATTTAGTTTTTAAAAACTATATTTTCTATCTACTTTTATATTATTTGACTCACTATGACATAGATTGCAAAAGGGCAATACAATTGCCTCACAATTACAAAGCAATACATATTGAAGTGTATTAATGAATATAGTTTAGGTAGATTAAGGAATATTTTGTTAACATGTTAGTACTTGTAACTGAATTTGCTTTCATACATGCAAATAATATGTAATAACTCTGATGTGAGCTTAAGATTCTTTCCTTCCCATATAGTCTGTGGTTGCCGCAGTGATAAGCATTGAGTGTTAGGTAGTAACTATACTAATGATATGTTCAATTCACACAAAGTATGGATAGATAGATAGATAGATAGATAGATAGATAGATAGATGATGGATAGATTGATAGGTAGATAGATATAGACAGAGAGAAAAAATGTGTAAACACCATATTGTCTCACTAGTGTAAGAACTTGAAAGAGTGAATAAAATCTAGGAGGTACAATAGACATTATGAAATGAAAGAAAACTGCTCAAAAGGAAAGAACAACAGGGATGAAGGAAAAGATAAAGAAGCAGAAAACTATGTATATATGTATACGTAGGATAGCTAATATAGTTGTACTACTGACTTTTACTGCTCTCTTAAAAGGAACAGATAATGTTTAAGTGCTTGATAAATCTTACATGTCTATATTTGTTTATCTGAGTATCCAATTTGAAGACATCGATATGTAATGCAACAACCATTGTTAATTTCCTATCACTTTGTCTGAAATTCTGTATTGCTTGTATTGTTTTTGTGTTATTTTCTAAATGTATGTGTGTTTGTTAATATGTTTTCATACTTTTATCTTTAAAATAAAAAAAGAAAGATATAAAGCTAAGCACATAGTTGAAAGGATCATTAACTGGATAAATAAATAAATGTAGATAAAATGAAATTATCATAACTTTAACTATATCCAAATAATTTCCCAAAGTATTTTACTTAAAAGTTTGTTAGAGTTACTAAGGGAACAATATGTGGCATTTTAAAATTACCTATATGATACTTTATTATTTGATTTACTGCTATTATCAGTTGTGCATGTTTTAGTATGTATGAAGTATTTCTTTCAAGTTTTTTTCAGTATGCACTTGTATGTAATGAAGAAGTGAAGTTGTAATAGAAGCAGAATGAAGATTTCAGCCAAAGAATAGGACAGGGATGTTCCTTAAATTTGTATCAAATCTTGTTTACACCTGAAAAAATTTGAAGTGTCTCTAAAATGAGAAATTTAAACAAAGAGTCTGAATAATACATATCCATAATACTTTTTTTTTTGTTTTTTTCGGTACCAGGAATTGAACTCATGACCTTGTGCTTGCCAGGCAGGCACTGTGCCGCTGAGCTAAATTCTCAGAGCCCCATATCCATAATAGTTGATGTCATAATTTTAAATGTTACCTTTTTTTGCTTAATAAATATCCTATTGAATAGTAATTAAGATTGATGATGTCAAATTCATTTGAAGCTTTTCTCTTAAAAATTGTTTAGGGGCTGGGGATTTAGCTCAGCGGCAAAAAGCGCCTGCCTGGCAAGCGCAAGCTTCTGAGTTCGGTTCCCGGTACCGGAGAAAAACCAAAAAAAAAAAAAAAAAATGTTTAAAAAATTTATTATAATATATCCTGCAATTGTTTTAATTTTAAGCAATAATATAAAAAATTGTCATCCTTTAATCCAACAGGAAAAGAACTCTCTGTGAAATTTTAATATTGTGGGAATCCTGATGGAAATGAACAGTAATAATTTTACTTATGGTACCTATTGGTATCTGGTATATTGCTTTTAAGTAGTCAAATTTTAGTAATTTATGTTAATTCTAAAACAAATCAGAAATCAAAACATTATGAAACCTTTCAAAACTAACAACATAATAGAAAAAATTCTGCAGGAAATTTAGAAAAAAATTGATGTATAAATTTATTTTGCTACTCATGCAACTAATGACTGTAATTTTATCAAGACCAGCCTCTGTGGCAAAAAATTAATAAGCCTGTATTTGGGGAAATCTATGATGAAAGAGAACTTATGAGAAAATCAGAGGTGTAGATAGGCAACGAGATAGAGGTTATAGGATACTAAGGTCTGACAGAGAAATGTATAAAGTAAATATAATACCATCAGTCTCAAGTAATATCTTCAAAATGTGAGGGCTAATTAAGCATATGAATGCTAGGGTCTATTCTATTTCTATTGCTTTAAATCTGCACCTAGGAAGGCCATATGTATGCTTATTAAACTTAAGACATAATAAACTCATTAGAACTACTTCAGATTGAATGGAGTGTGTAATTCATCAGAAATCATACTTGGATTTTAAGCATTACAGTCCCAGATCTTCTATCTGTAATTTTTTCTCCTGAATTATATATAACATGAAAGTTACTATAGGCAAATTTGCAGTTTTTCTGAACAGGCTTGAGAATCTGTGATAGTGGAGAAAACACCCAAAAGAGTTTATCTGAAAGTTTACCCCAAAGTATTAAACACTTTGATAAACAAATCAGTAAATTCACCCATTCATATGTTAAAAGAATTAACATTATATATCATTAGATTTGCAGCGGTCATCAGATAATCTGAAGATATTCCAACAAAACATAAAAAGTAAAGCAATGTTGCTCTTATATTTTTAAAATTTTGAAATGAATGATTATATTTGTCCAAAATTTTATGTTTATCACTTACTACACTTTCACACATTATACCTGAGATATAATGACTACATGGATCACGTTTTTGTCGCATCAAGAAATTCATTTTTGGGGCTGGGGATTTAGTTCAGAGGCAGAGCACCTGCCTGGCAAGGTCGTGAGTTCGGTTCCCGGTACCGGAGAAAAAACAAAACAAAACAAAACAAAAAAAAAAGAAATTCATTTTCTTTAAACACATGTATCTGTAGACATTATTTGTTAAATTTTCATACGTATTATCTCATTTGTATTGCCATCTAATTAACCAAGCTACACAGGTAAGAAATATTTATTGAGGCACATGCATAGCTCGTAAGAAAGTAATTTAAATATTATAAGAAAATTAGTTTATGTAATTATGCTATTGAATTCTGCATAATATTAACAGGAGGAAGTATTAAATAAACAACTACTATCACAGTTCTCCAATATTTTTAGTAGAATGAAAGTACTTTTGAAGAATATGCAGCAATTCTTGGCACAAATATAGTTCATTGAGATAGGAAACAAAATTGCTGAATGTTTTGCAGAGGTCATTGTTGCAAAGTATAAAAATGATTATTTGCTTTATTCATAGTTATCTGTAAGTAATAAAAATTTGCTTTATTCACAATTATCTGTAAATAACTAAATAGAAAAGATGAAATGTTGTGATAATCAAGGTACTGTGTATCAAGTCACACATTTCTATTCAGGATGAACAAAAGAGATTCCATACATTTCCAGTTTATATATACTCCATCGATTTGACACTATTGACTTTAAAAATGTACCTCTTCCTTTGAGAATTCTACATCCAGAATTAGTCAAAGTCATGACCATGAACGAAGTACAGAATAAATATAAACCATCAATATAAAGTTTCATTGTCATACCAATGTATACTCTCTGTACAAAGGGAAAGATGATCTTTTTTAAATGAGAGGACGTACTAAACAATCAACAGAATTTTCTAAGATTTCAAAGGACTTATTCAATTAATGTATGTGGAATCTTCAATAGACTAAACTTTCTATGGCTGCTACAGACTCTTCATAGTGTTTAATTTCAGGATAGAATTTCAGCACTTCTGAAGAGAAAACTCTGTGGAAAATATTTGAATTATTTAGAGTCTGACATTTACTACACTCAGTTCCTCATAATAGAAAATAACCAATGGTCATATTTTAAAACCACCTCCAACTACAAAGATGAACTCCTAGGAATGATCTTCCATGTCTGAATTCAATCAGATAGCAGATTTAAATTTGATTTGCTCTATTTTAAGCTGGGACATTCAACAGTTTTTGACTATAATACACCATCATTTCTGTAGATGACAGTGTTTGAAGTAGATTTAGTAAGAAATCTAGTCTTTATCTCTAAGTCTTTGTTCTCTGGACATATACTGGTACATCTGACATAGCTATTAAATGCGATCATCTATCTTTGATGACTAAAATATGAAGTATAAATAAAAGTAAGAAAAGAGCTTAGCCTCAACATAGAGTCTAGTGTCTGCTAATATACACATTATCAACCTAGATATAGGAATTATGGAAAACAGCATTATTATTCTATATGTATATAAAATTTATATTACCAATTAATTGTTTATTTTCATTTAAAACTGTAATATTTCTCTTTTAAATTACTTAAAATTGGTGGCCTCTGTAGTATCACAAATGTCAAATATTTGATGTCTACCATCTTGGAGATTGTTAATGTAATTTTTTTTCTACACAGGCAGAAATGCCTTTCTTGTTTATGAGCTCATCTGTAACTACAATCAATATAAGCTGTCATCTCAGAGCAGTAAATATATGACTTTAAACAACTGTTGGAAATTAATTAATTTTAATTCATATAATGAGGTATTTTCCTCATTTCTTCATTTCAGTGGGTTGAACCTCACTCATATTATTCTTTTCTCAAAGTGACTTGACTTGTATTTCCAGTTTAGAATTGTATTTTCAGTCAATAAATATCAGAGCTTACAATCTAATTATTTGTTGAATTTTATACACTACCTTGAATTGTATTTCTGTTCAGTATTATTCCATAAAATTTGTAAAAATTATCCTTCCCCAGCACTCAGTGGTTCATGCCTAGCTTAAACTCTAACTAAAATCTCCTGTTATTACTGTGAAGCTTTCCAATTATCTTTTAAATTCTGTCAATATTTGTGATACATGTTTGGACATGCTGTTATTAGGTACACAAATAGGATTATCATTTTTTTCTGATTGATTCATCATTTATCCTTATAAAATATCTTTCTTCTTCCCTAGAATTCCTTCTCCTTTAAGTGAATTGAATAAAATGTGGTATGTGTGATATTAATGAGATATGACTGCATTTTATCATTTATGGTTTTCTTCATTCTTTCCTTTTTTATTTCAACTTCAATGATTGTTTATATTTAAAGTAGGTTTCTGTGAACATCCTATACTTGTGCTTTAATTCTTTTCTGTCCTTACAGTTCTGGCTTGTATGGTAGATATATTTAAGATATTCTTCACACAGCCTCAATTTTCTTGACCCTGAGCAGTCCCTCTCCTGGTTTAACCCTTTGGAAGAGCTCCTCACAGCTCAGCCCTGCCCCCCATCAAAGGCTGTGGCAGCTAAAAGCCAAAAGTGCCTTCAAGCAGTTTTTCTGAGATATCCTGACATGGGTCCTCTCTTCTGTAACCGGTAGCTCCGAATACTTTCCTTCTTGCTCCATCTCTCAATAGCTGAACACTCTAAAAGTGCTAAAAAAATAGTTAAAATATGCAGCTGATTTTGCCTCACAACCTCTATGGCAGCTCTCCCAGGCATGAGAGAGATGTGCTTCTCCTCTTTTCTGAGAAGAGCTTGTCTTTTCTGGACTTTAATTTCATTTGTGTTCTTTGGGATCCACAGCTCTAGTATGAGGTAAAAAAATTGTGCTGTTTAGGTTTTCCATCCTGATTTTTGTGTTTGAGTGATAATGACAGTTTCTTTTTAATTTGTACAGAATAATTAGAAATGGAAGTGACCTGGGCATTTATGTGTCCTGATATGTTTCTGACATTTGTACACATTTCCTTTAGTGAAAACAATGTTCAACATGCCTTTATTTTCTACACTAACATCTAAAGTCTACTCTAAAGCACAAGTCTTGCTTTGTCCATTTCTGTATTGGGCAGCTTTATCTATCATCTATCAACCAATTTATCTATTCTACCTGTCTTGAACTCCAGCATGTAGTTCTCAGCCTGCAGCAAATACCCTCTCTGTTTATTAGTTTTTCACTATTCACAGTATCATCATCTACAGAGTTCACCAAAGTTACTTCCTCACTCATTGGATCTTTCTGCATCTGTCTCAATGAATACCCCCAAGCAGATTCTACTGGTTGTAGTTTTGCTGACTGAGTCCAGTCTTTCTCACTTTCTCCCAATCCATGGCCACCTTGATGGCATGTGGATACCACTATCTTCTCTTAAATGACTAAAGCATAAACTAACTGTGTCTATCTGCTCTCTGTCCTACTTAAAATATTCCATAAATACAAACATATATTGCCTGCTTTTCATCTTGAAATTCTTATATGATTTTCCATCACCTTGTATGATTTTCCATCACCTGTATGATAAAATCAAGTTCTCTGTATCTCCCTTCACCATCTGATCCATCAGGACGCACTCCTGTACCTATTCAGTGGTATTCCTGCCTCCAGCAATTTACAGATCAGATTGTGTTGTGTTCTCCATCATTCTGGTTTCTTTTCACAATTGTAAAACAAATAAAACAAAATACAAACTCAACAAATGTTACTCTGTCAGTGAAGAAAATTTAACACATGCTACTTATCTTCCAGATTTCAAGTTTAATCCTAATGCTTCGTGATTTTATACCATCTTGCTTTTGTTCTGCTGTAATGATTTGTAAGTTTTTCATTCTCTTTCCCTTACTAAATTAGGACAGTAAGGCTTTAATATTTTACCACCAGTATTTAGTACCTGATCATTGTTGAAGTGGTAAATGTTTCACAATTTGAATGAAAGTAGGGCTCTTCCCTTGGGAATAACATGGCAAATGAAAGACAAGAATTTATGAGCTCTCATTTAACCTTTATGCATGCTTCCCCTGCTGCTTTCTAAGTTGAGGGTCAAGAAAGGTAAAGAATCTTGGGGCTGGGGATTTAGCTCAGCGGCAAAGCGCCTGCCTGGCAAGCGCAAGGTCGTGAGTTCGGTTCCTGGTACCGGAGAAAAACCAAAAAAAAAAAAAAAAAAAAAAGAGAGGTAAAGAATCTTTATATTCAAATGTAAAAATAAAGGAAAATCAAGTTAAGTATTTGCTTAAATTACTATATAAGTAACCATAAATTTTTACTGGATATTTGAATGGGAGGCAACAAAATATTAAAAAGGCTGTTTTAAGTAAAAAATTATGAGTCATTCACAACATAGTCATATTTTTCTTTGGATTCATGCAAAATTATTCCCTACAATTGAAATTTTAATTCTTGCATACTTTAATTTAATGTGTCTTCATTATAATTACTAAGACTTGATTTGAATTATAAGAATGGATTCTCTGTGCAGATATTACTTTCATGAAATTATATCTTTTCCACCAGTGGAATAAACTATAGAATCAAAAGCATTAACAACTTGGATGACTATTTCTTGTATGACTTTGAAGCTTAAGAGATAGCATTATGCATTATTATGTGCTATTGACTTTTCTAACAATCGTACAATGGTACAATTGAAATGACTCAGGACAATTGCCCTTCTACTTTAAAATCCTATAATTGTTGTTATTATATTTACTTTTTATGGGTAAAATGATGAGTTCACAAACAGGGACATAATTACCATGAATTTAGTGAAATCTGAGTCCATCGTTTTCTGCTCCTTTTCCAAGAATCTGTGAGCACCTTACACATGCTTACCTGGTTATGGGTGTCTTCATACAATTTGCACAAGTACTCTAATTAAACATTTAATCAATTAAGACCATTTACCTTTTAGTCTACTTTGTTTACTTTGAATGGCTGCATTAACTTTGGACATTTTGTGGATATTTATGATAAAATTTATTAGGGTAGCTCTACACATGAAAGGAGAAAGTGTATCTCCTGACATTGGAAGGAGTATTCTTAAGAAAAATTACAATGCCTTTTAATGTGAATTTTCATAGACTTCTTGCAGAACCTTGTACAATAAAGCATCAAGTTTCAGTGGTGTTGTGGTAAATCCAGTACTTGTTGAGATTTAAGTATACAGTTGCAGTCATTTTGCTTTAGTTTTATTAAATTAAACTGAAAAATTACTCATAGATTTTTTTGAGATATTTCTCCTAGAGTTCTCCATTGACTTCATCAACTCTGGATTAAGAATCCCCCCCGACTTCTGATTATCTCTTCATTTAGAACTTCCTGTCACCATAATTGCCTTCACCTTTAAATTATTTTCAATTTTGTCTTTCTAAAATATTTACCTTCTACCCTTTTTTTTATTCTTTCACTTTGTAAACTATTTAATCTCTAAGGAATTTTCTTAAATCATCTTTTTACACTAAAAGTAATTTTTCTTTAAATAGATGTTATTAATTCATTAACTTTATGTGCAAGAATAAGTACTGGTAATAAAAAGTAGACAGTATTCTAAGAGCTTAATCTTCATAAAACACATTTAATCATCACAATAGCAAATTGAAGTATGCTTTAGTATTAGTTTTATCTTATGTATGAGGGAGCTGAAGCATGGAAGGATAAAATAACTTATCTAAGACTGTACATCTGGGAGTATGTTGGCTACAAGCCTGGAGCTTATCCCTTTAGTCATCCTTGTATCCTGTTCATCAAGACAAGCATGTATCTCTCTGCATGCCATTGTACATCCCCATACTTTACACTTCCTATTTGTTTTCCATTTGTTCCATAACTGTATTTTCAACTGGAATTTACAAAATATAACTTAAATGGATTCCTCTACTAATCAGAGGCAAAACTGTATAGCATCAGTTGATGTCACATAAGCTACATAAGACAAAAACAAAAATGTGTCCACTTACCAGGATTTATTCTCTTTATTTTAAAATAGTCCAGAAATGTTTACAAAATCTTATATTGGTAGATTTTTTCTTAAATGTTATTTTTCTTCTGTGTTAAACAGTAGGTACTTTTCCAATGCAAAGTGTACAAAACATCTTCTATAATAGAAACTGAGCTTCCGCAAATGGATATTCTGGGTAATTATTAGAACCAGATTTGATTTTCTGAGGGGACTGAACAAAAGGCTTAGAAAATCCAGCTGTACAGTAAATCAGCTTTATTTGTCAGAAGGTTTTGACTATCTTGGGAGATAAGAGTTCCAACATTGTAAGAATTAGATAGTCCAAGCATAAATAATGTTTTCTGTTACAATGTACAGTTCCTTTATGAATAAATGAATTCTTTCACACATGTAACAAAACATAGTAAAATAATAATAATAATAAAATTTCACCTAAATACGAGACTAATCAAAAATTTAATGAATTTGATAAACTAATTTTATGAAGTCTTAAGAAAGAAAGATACAATGTTAACCAAATCACTTGGAAATACAGCCTCTATTTTCGGTTTCAAAGAATTTCTGTGTTGCACTACCTATTATAAATTACTAGTAAGAAAATAAATATGAGAAATAAACTGTGTTTCTACAGATCTCCAAGGTTCCTGTCTTCTCTCAGTCTCAATAATGCCCTCTAAATTTACCTCAGACTATTGAAAACTCAATCCCCGAAAATGTTTTTAAATATTTCCCCTGAGATGAAACAGTGTTTCTCATATTAACATAAAAATTCTCTTAAAGTTCTGGCCAAAATATGAATGAAAAATGGTAAATACTAGTTGAAGTCCTAATACCACTAGAAAAATTATATTTTATCCACTTATTCTTATAATACCTAGAAAAAAACCACTTTTGTGTATATAAGAACCACCATTTAACAAATAAAGCAATGCAGACACTAGTTTTAAAACCAACTAAATTCATATACGTATCTCTGAGTAAATTTACTATATGTATGCTTAAATTTGTGTAACTGTTTTATCAGTCAACAGAAAAGGTATGTGTACATAAAAGCCACTGTATTCACTTTAGTCACCAAGTTTTATGAATACCTATTGGAACATTCTAGCCATTTTAGTTATTTAACTGCTAAAATTTAAAAAATAATTTTAAAATATTTGAATGTTTTACACAGAATTTTTATATATCGAATGACTCACTCATATTTCCTCCAGGTTATTTTAAATTATTAACTATTTCAAGACTTAGGAATCAGGCAGCAGTTCATTTTGCTCACAATATAGTTGTTTGTAAAAATCAAAAATATATTTTTGAAGTACCTGTATATTGAGTATTCTTTTATCTTTATTGCTTTTCTGTCTTGTACTTCCATTATTCCTCTTATTCTAATTCCTCCTTACCTATACTCTAGTAATTATCTTAACAAGAATGAATATTTTTAAGATGTAATGTGATATTAAGATTTTTCTAAGTACTTAAGCCTTTATTAAAAACTTTTCTTCTCATAATATGTGTTAGGTGTAATGTAACTCATCTCTCTTTCCCTCTCTCTCTCTTCCCCTGATCTCTTTGAAATCTTTTTCTTATTAAGATTTTTATCTCTTTATTCAGAAGGGACATTATTCAAATGTGGCACTCTTGGTGTCTGATCTCACAGGACCAGTAAAATCTCATAAACCAGCTACAATTATGTCTCGCTTCAAAACTCTCTGGATACTTTTATTGCTGTATTTTACTTCTGCCCTTTTTTCTATCATTTCCATTCTGTCTTTAATCACATGTAGCCATGAAAGAGGGGAATGGTACAGTGTTCCCATACACTATTATCTGCTGATCAAATTTTATTTCTTCTTGGAATGTCACCTTAATTAACAAATATTTGACCATAGAGTCACCTTAGAGAGGGACTGCAGAATATTTTTAATCAGTAGCTTCAATTTTGATCACTGTTCTTTCTCTATTCTTACTCTGTATGGACAATTGAATGGGGAATGTAAAACCAAGGCTTGTGTTTTAATAGTGTGCATTGCATATTAAGTCCAAAGTTAATGCTTCTAGATGAATAAAAAAAATTAATAATTAATTCTTATGAGGGACAACTGCCTATAATTTTCCCCACTCTGTGGTTTGTCTTTTTACTTTGGTGGTGATTTCTTTTGTTGTGCAGAAGCTTTTTAATAAGGTGAGATCCCATTTTAATAAGGTGAGATCCCATTTGTTGATTTTTTTATTGTATTTCCTGTACGGTCCAGGTTTTATTCATGAAGTCTTTGCCTACACCTGTGTCTGGAAGAATTCTACTTACTTTCTCTTCCAGTAGATTTAGTGTTTCTGCTTTAATATTTAGGTCTTTGATTCATTTTGACTTTAGTTTGGTACTTGGTCATAGACATGGGTCTAATTTTATTCTTTGGCATGTGGAAAGCCAGTTCTTCCAGCACAATTTATTAAAGAGGCTATCTTTCTTCCAGTGAACATGTTTGTTCCTGTCAAAGATAAGGTGGCTGAGTGTGTTTGTAGTTGTGTCTGCACCTTCTAATTTGTTCCACTGATCTGCAGGTCTGTTTTTATTTTGTTTTGTTTTGTTTTTGCCAGTACCATGCTGATTTTATCAGAGTAGCTTTATAGTATAAGCTCAAGTCAGTGATTGTGATGCCTCCTGCCTTGCCTTTGTTGCCCAGAATTGCTTTTGCAATTCTAGGCCTCTTCTGTTTTCAAATGAATTTCAGTAATGTTTTCTCTAGTTCTGTGAGGTATGCTAATTGTACTTTGATCATTAACTCTGTATAACAGTTTTAGGTATATAGCTATTTTCAAAATGTTGATTCTTCCTATCCATGATCAAGCAATACCTTTCCATTTTCTGATATCCTCTTCAATCTCCTTTTCCAGAGCATTGTAATTTTCAATACATACATCTTATTTCCTTCATTAGACTGATTCATAAGTATTTTATTTTTTATATGCTATTGTGAAGGGTGCTGTTTCCCTAATTTCTCTCTCCTTGAGTTTGTTGTTTGTGTAGAGGAATGCTATTGAGTTTTGAGTGATGCTTTGTGTATAGCTGTCCTACTGAATTTGCTTATTAAATCTAGAAATCTTTTGGTGGAATTTTTGGGGTCTTCTATAGAGAGAATTATGTCATTGATAAATAATAATTTCACTTCTTCCTTTCCTATCCTTACTCCTTTTATTTCTCTCTCTTGTCTAATTGCTCTGGATAATATTTCCACAACTATTTTGAATAGAAGAAGTGCTAGTGGACATCCTTCTCTTATTCCTAACTTTAGAGAGAAAGCTTTTAGTTTTTGTCAGTTTAGTATGATATTGCCTGTTGGTTTGTTCTAGATGGCTTTTATCAGACTAAGATAAAGATTGTCTATTCCAGGTTTTTACACTGTTTTTATCATGAATGGGCATTGGATTTTGTCAAATGTTTTTTCTGCATCTATTGATATGGTCATGTAATTTTTGTCTTTTTCTCTGTTGATAGGGTGCATTACATTTATTGATTTGCATATGTTGAACCGTCCCTACATCCCTGGTACGAATCTAATTTGGTCATGGTGTATAATCTTCTTGATGTCTTTCTGCATTCTGTTTGCCAGTATCTTATTGAGGATTTTGGCATCTATATTTCATTGGGAAATTGGACTGAAGTTTTCTTTTTGGATTGGATCCTTCTCTGGTTTTGGAGTGATGATAATAATAATAATTGCCTCCAGAAATGATTGTTGAAGTATTGCTTGCATTTCAATTTCCTTAAAGAGTTTCAGAATTAGTGTCATTAATTCTTCTCTAAATTTCTTATAGAATTCAGTTATGAATCCATCAGGGCCTTGGCTTCTCTATGTTGATAAAGTTTTAATCCGTTTTTCAATTTCATTGGCTGATGTTGGTTGTTTAGAATTTTTATATCTTCTTGATTTCATTTTGGCAGTTGGATTGTGTCTAGGTATCTGTGTATTTCTTCTGTTTTTTTCTATTTTTTTTTTGGAATATAGATTTTCATACTAGGTTTCTATGATCTTCAGAATTTCTGTAGTGTCTATAGAAATTTCTCCCTTTTCAATCCTAATTGCCTGAATTTGTGTTTTACTTCTTTACTCTTTTCATAGGGGTAGCTAATGTCTCATCAGCTTTATTAATTCTTTCAAAAGAATCAACTTTTCCATTCATTGATTCTTTGTATTTCTGTCTCATTTGCATATTTGGGCTCTTATCTTTATAATTTCCTCTTTTGTATGAGCTTTTGTTTGATTTGTTCTTCTTTTTCTTGAAGTCTGAGGTTCAACATTAGGTTGTTTATTTGAGCTCTTTCCACTTTCCTGATGTAAGAGTTTATCACTACAAATTTCCCTCTTAGGACTGATTTCACCGTATCTCACATGTTTTGGTACTTTGCATCAGCATTTTCTTTTAATGGTATAAACTCTGTAGTTTTATATTTAATTGTTTGTGTGACCTACTTGTTGCTCAGAAGTGTGTTGTCTAACTTCCATGTGTATTTGTACCTTTTAGGGTTTCCTTCATCATTAATTTCCAGTTCAATTGTACTATGGTCAGATAGTGTGCAAGGAATGATTTCAATTCCTCTACATTTACTGAAATGTTTAGTTGGCAAGTATTTGGTCTATGTTGGACAACGTACTATGTGTAGCTAAAAAGAATGTGTATTCTGATGTTTTGGGATGGAACACTTCGTAGACATCTGTCAAATCCATTTGTTTATAGGCTTGGTTTAAAGCTGATATTTCTTTGTTGAGTTTTTGTCTAGTTGATCTATCTATTTGTGAGAGCAGTGTATGAGGTCCCCACTCCAATTGTGTTAGTGCTTATTTGTTTATTAATGTCTGTTAATATTTGTTTTACATAGTGTGCACTGGTGTTTAGTGCATAAATGTTTATGATTGTTATCTATTCTTCCTGGAGATTTCCCTTAACAAGTATGTGATGACCTTCCTAAACTCTTTTGATCAGTTTTGGCTTAAATTTTACACTATCTGCAAATAGAATAGCTATCCCTGCTTTTTCTTAGGTTCTTGTGTCATGGAGAATTGTTTAGCATCCTTTGACTTTTTCTGTGAAATTCTTTTTTGAGTTAAGTGTGCTTCTTGAATGCAGCATGTTGTTGGATCTTGTTTCTTATTTCATTCTGCCAATCTTTTTCTTTTTTATTGGTGAGTTGGGTCCATTTACATTGATGTTCATAACATATGTATGGCTTATCTTTTTCATGTTATTTTCCTGTTGTTGGTCCCCTGTTTTTCTTTGTTTAATTTCTTGCCCTGCTCAGCAGTTTCTTTCTATTAATATTTATATGTTTGTGGTCTTCATTACTCTTTCTAATATTACCTTCAGAGAATTCTGTAGGGCTGGATTGGTGATCATCAATTTCTTCATGTGTTCTTTGTCATGGGGTTATCTTATTTTTCATTGAATTTGAAATATACCTTCTCAGAGTATATCAATCTGAGTTGAAGACTGTTTACTTTCATGGTTTGAAATAGCTCAATTTAGGCTATCCTTAACTTAAGTGTTTGTGTTGAGATGTCTGCTGTGATTCTAAAAGACTTTCTTTGACAGTGATTTGTTTCTTCTCTCTAGTTGATTTAAGTATCTTGTCCTTGTGTTGAATTTCTAGAATCTTGATTAATATATTCTTTGCTGTAAATTTATTTTGGTCATGGCTATTTGGAGTTATGTAGGAGTCATTTATTTGTATATCAAATTCTTTATCCATGTTTGGAAATTATTCTGCCATTATTTCTGTGAGGAACTTTTTTTTGACTATTTTTTTTAAATAAAAGGAGGAAAACATTAACAGACAACCATTACAAAATAGCAAAAGAATAATACAAACAATGCAAAATTACAAATAAAGTGGTAGGAAATTAACAATGCTTGTTCTATTGCATATTGACATCTTTAAAGTGGTTTTTCAGGCAAGTAAATAGAGACATGCAATATGGAACAATCAAGGACTCATTAACTGTTTCTTTCAGCAAAGAAATAGAAGACAGTAGATCATCTATGTTAACTATCCTGTATATACATACATACAAAATTTCTCCTTCCATTTCCCACATCCTAATTGATCTTTACCCTTGCGCATTTTCTTTTCACTTCACAATGACTATCACACCTCCAAGTTTTTATTAACTCATTCAGGTTTTGCACTAATGAGACAATGCGTTGCTTGCACGTGCAGGTCTGGTTTCTTACACTTATGAGTATGGTCTCTGGTTGTGACCATTTACCTATAAAAGCCTCGAGTTTATCTTTCTTTATCACTGAGTAGTATTCTACTGTACAAAAATACTACAATTTTCTTATCCAATCCTCTGTGGATGGACATTTGGGTTGCTTCCACAATTTAGCAATTACAAATTGTGCTGCTGTGAACATAGGTGCATATATATCACTGTGATATGATGTTTTTAGATCTTCTGGGAAAATACCCAGAAGAGGAATATCTAGGTTGAATGGGACCTCTAGTCCTAATTTTCTGAGGAATCTCCAAACTGATTTCCACGGTGGTTTCACCAGCCTGCATTCCCACCAGCAGTGAAGAAGAGTTCCTATTTCTCCACAGCGTGGCCAGCATGTGTTATTGGTTGATTTCTTAATGCTAGCCATTCTTCCTGGGGTAAGGTGGAATCTCAACATTGTTTTAAATTGCATTTCTCAAATGATTAATGATATTGAACATCTTCTCATGTATTTATTTGTCATTTGTATTTCATTATCTAAGAAGTATATAGTCATCTCAGCTGCCCAATTTTGGATTTGGTCTTTGAAATTGGGGAGACTGATATTTTTTAGTTCTTTATATGTTCTAGATAGAAGTCCTTTGTCTGAGGGACAGTCAAATAAAACTTTTTCCAAGTTTGTGGGTATTCTTTTTACTCTGTTTGTGATTTCTTTAGATGTGCAGAAACTTTTTTTTTTTTTGGTTTTTCTCTGGTACCGGGAACCGAACTCATGACCTTGCACTTGCCAGGCAAGCGCTTTTGCCGCTGAGCTAAATCCCCAGCCCCCATGTGCAGAAACTTTTCAGTAGGATGAGATCCCAGCTGTTGATTCTTTAAAGTGTTTCACATGCAGTTTGGTTTTTGTTCACAAACTCTCTGCCTACCCCTATGTTTTCAAGGTTTTCACTTGCTTTCCTCTTCCAATATGCTTAATGTTTCTCTTTTAATATTGAGATCTATGATCCATTTTGACTTGAGTTTGGTGCATGGTGATAGACTCAGGTCTATTTTCAGTCTTTGGCAGGTGGCAAGCTGATCTTTCCAGCATCATTTGCTAAAGAGGCTATCGTTCTTCCAGTGAGTTTGTTTGGCCCCTTAAAGATTATGTGGCTGACTGTGTTTTTCCTTGTGGCTGTTTCTTCCAGTCTATTCCACTGATCTGTCAATGGTCTGTTTTTTAGCCAGTACCAGGTTGATTTTATTATAATACCTTTGAAGTATAATTTCAGGTCATGGTGTGTGATTCCATCTGACTTGTCCTTGTTGCCCAGGATTGCTTTTGCTATTCTGGGTCTCTTCTGGTTCCAGATGAATTTAAGGCATGTTTTCTCGAGATCTGTGAGGTATGCTAATGGTAGTGTAGTGTGAATTGTATTGAATCTGTACAGCAATTTGTGAAAAGCTTTTTCTAGCAATATTCATAATGTTGGTTCTTCCTATCCGTGAACAAGTAATATTTTTCCATTTACTGAAATCTTCTTCAATCTCTGTTTTCAGAGTACTGTAGTTTTCATTGAATAGATCTTTTACTTCTTCTCTTACATTGATTCCTTAATATTTCAATTTCTTGGATGTTACTGTGAAAGGTATGGTTTCCTTAACTTCTATCTCAGTCTGTTTGTTGTTTGTGTATAGGAATACTATGGATTTTTGGATGTAGACTGTGTATCCAGCTACACATGTGAATTTGTTGATTAATTCAAGGAGTCTTCTTATGGAGTTTTTTGGATCTTCCATGTAAAGTATCATGCCATCTGCAAATAGTGATAGTTTTACTTCTTCTTTTCCTGTCCTTATTCTTTTTATTTTTCTCTCCTGTCTAATTGCTCTGGCTAATGATTCCAGAACTATATTGAACAGGAGTGATGACAGCGGACATCCTTGTCTTGTTCCTCATTTTAAAGTAAAAGCTTTCAGTTTTTGTCCATATAGAATGGTATTGGCTGTTGGATTGTCATAGATGGCATGGATCAGGTTAAGGTAAAGATCATCTATTCATATTTTCTGTAGATTTTTTTTTTATCTTGAATGCATGTTGGACTTTGTGAAAAGCTTTTTCTGCATCTATTCAGATGATAATGTAGTTTTTGTCCTTAGCTCCATTGATATGGCATATAACCTTTATACATTTACAAATATTGAACCAATCCTGTATTCTTGGAATGAATCCAATGTGATCATGATGTATGATTTTCTTGATGATTTGCTGCATTCTATTTGCTAGTATTTTATTGAGTATCTTTGCATCTATATCCATTAGGAAGATGGCTCTGTAGTTCTCTTTCTTGGTTGGGTCTTTATCTGGTTTTGGTATAAGTATGATGCTTGCCTCCAGAAATGAGATAGGGAGAAATTCTCCCTTTTCAATTTCATTGAAGAGTTTAAGGAGTGTTTGTACTAAATCTTCTTTGAATTTATTGTAAAATTCTTCTGTGAATCCATCAGAGCCTGGGCTTTTCTTTGTCGGTAGGTTTTTTTTTTTTTCCCCCTTCCGGTACCGGGAACCGAACTCACGACCTTGCGCTTGCCAGGCAGGCGCTTTGCCACTGAGCTAAATCCCCAGCCCCTGTCGGTAGGTTTTTAATCATGTTTTCAATCTCATTAATTTATATTTGGTTGTTCAGAAATTTTATATCTTCTTGACTCAACCTTGGTAATTCATACATATCTGGGAATCTGTCCATTTCTTCTGAGCTTTCTATCCTATGAGAGTAAAGATTTTCAAAGTAGATATTAAGGATCTTCTGAATTTCTGTGGAATCTGTAGTAATTTCATTCTTTTCATTCCTTATTGAATGAATGTGAGTTCTTTCCTTCCTTTTTTTGATAATGTTGGCTAGGAGTTTAACAATTTTATTTATTCTTTCAAAGAACCAACTCTTTGATTCATTTATTTTTTGGAGGATTTTCTTTGTTTCAATTGCATTAGTTTCTGCCGTGATCTTTATACACTCCTCCCTTCTTTGGGCTTTGGGCTTGACTTGTTCTTCTTTTTCTAAAAGTTTAAGATGAGGATTAGGCTATTTACTTGTTCTCTTTCTGTTTTCCTTATGTATGAAGTCATCACTCTAAATTTCCCTCTGAGGACTGCTTTCATTGCATCCCATAGATTCAGGTAAGTTGTATTTACATTTTCATTTGTGTGTGTTTTTTAATTTCCTCTTGAATTTGTTCTGTGACCCATTGGTTGTTGAGGAGGTTGTTGTTTAATTTCCAAGTGTTTATGGAGTTTTTGGAGTTCCTTTTGTCATTAATTTCCAATTTCATTCCACTGTGGTCAGAGAACATGCATGGGATAAATTCAATTCCTTTTCATTTTGGAAGGTACACTGTACAGGCTAGAATGTGGTCTATTTTAGAGAAAGACCCATGTGCAGCTGAGAAAAATGTGTATTCTGATGTTGTGGGGTGGGACATTCTCTGTCCATCTACTAAGTCCATTTGTTCACAGCTGTGGTTCAGATCTGTATTTCCTTGCTGATTTTTTGTCCTGTTGACCCATCTGCTTGTGTCAATGGGGTGTTGAGGTCCCCTGTTACAATAGTGTTATTAATTATATGGGTTTTCATGTCTATTAAGATTTGTCTGTATAATTTGGAGCTCCAATATTTGGTGCATACATGTTTATGATTGTTGTCTCATCCTTTTGCAGTGTTCCCCTGACAAGTATGTAGTGACCTTCCTTATTTCTTTCAATTGTTGCCCGTTTGTAGTTTACATTGTCTGCAAACAGAAAAGCTACACCTGCTTTTTTCTGGGTTCCTGTTACATGGACTATAATTTTCCTATCCTTTGACTTTTAGTCTATGGATTTCCCTTTGAGCACAATGAATTTCTTGTACACAGCATATCATTGGATTTTGTTTTTTTTGTCCACTCTGCCAGTCTGTTTCTTTTGACTATAGAATTGAGGCCATTTATATTTATAGTTATAATTGATATGTGTTGATTTTTCATTGTCATGTTATTTACTTGCATTGGTTTCCTACTTTTCTACCTGTTTACTTGCTTGCTGTTCTTGACCTTTCCTTTCTACTGTTGTTCTTAAAATTGTGGTCAGATTTTACTCTGTCTAGAATATCTTTTAGTACTCCTTGTAATGCTTGCTTGACTCATGAAGTTCTTCAATGGTTCTTTGTCATGGAAATATTTTATCTCTTTGTTGAATTTGAGAGATAGTTTGGCAGGGTACATCAGTCTTGGTTGGAGGCTGTTTTATCTAGGACCTGTAGTACTTCACTCCAAGCTCTTCTCAGTTGGCTGGTTTGTGCTGAGAAGTCTTCAGTGATTCTGATGGGCTTTCCTTTACAGGTAATCTGTTTCTTTTCTCTAGCAGCTTTTAATATTCTGTTCTTTTGCTGAAGATCTGGGAACTTGACTATTGTATGTCTGGGTATAATTTTATATTGGTTGTGGTTGGTTGAAGTTCTATATGCCTCATTTCCTGTATATTAGGTTTTTTTTCCATACTTTGTAAATTTTCTGCTGCTATTTCTGCAAATATTCTTTTTATGTCAGTTGTGTTCCCTCCTGCTGTTTCATTTACTCCTATTAGTCATATATTATTCTTTTTACCTCGTTTTGCAGCTGTTGAATTGATTTTTCCTGGATTTTTGTTGATTTTATGAGATCCTTTCTTTCATAGTCGCTACCTGCCATAGTGTTTTAAAGTCTGAAATTACATCTTCAGCTTCATTCAAGCAGTTTTGGCAGCTTTCAATGGAAGCTTTGTTTTGCGGGAAGTCACTTTGAATCTGGTTCATGCATTCTAACTGCTCCCTATATTTTTCATTTAACACTTCCATCCTTTGCCTTTGTTCTTCTATTTACTTCTGTGTTTCTTCTTCAGATGTTTTGAGCAGTTCTTTCATTAGTATTGTCATTTCATTTTTTTCCTGAGAGATTATTTATGATCTCATCTCTTCTATGGTCTTATGGGGTTGTTCCTTTACTTCCACTGCAATCATTTCACTATTTCAGGCATGTGTTTACCAAATTCTCCTATGTCTATGTTTCCTGAACTTGTTCTGAGTGGGGTGGAGTTCTGGGTTTGTGTTTTAGTCCTTTGTTTTGTCATGTTTGATACTGGATGCAGAAAGCTCAGTTTCCCTCTTCAGGGGCTGCATAGCAAAGGCCACTATTGTCCCTAGTTATCCTGTTGGTCAGGTTTGCCCCTCAGTATCCACTGAGAAGCAATACTTAGTCTGGAATTTTCTGGCAGATATTGATTTATATCTAGTTATCCCAGGTCTCAGACACAGGCATTTGTGTCAGCTGATGGCAAACCATCTAACCCAGCATCCCCTTGCAGTTTGGGGCATGTGCAAGGCCCAGGCTCAGGTTGCACTGGTGTGATAGTCCCGGTCCAGTGGACCTATGTCCCTAGGCAGTTTGGCATACAGGTAAAACCCAGACAAGATTTGCAGGGTCAACAGTTGGTGAACTACCTGATTGTGTGTCTCCAGTCAGTTCAGGGCACATACAGAAACCAGATGCAGGCCAGACCCACAGCAATCACAGACTGCCCATGCCCGTGACCCCCCAGGGGTTCTGGGCACACGTAAAGTACGGATTCGAACCATGGGATCAGCAGCTCTTGGAACCCTTTCTCACTCGGTGCAGGGCCAGCACATGGATTGCCCACATGTGAACAGTGAGAGCAGTCCCAGGGCCTTCTGACTGAGGACCTCCTGTCTGCCACAGGTGCATGGAGGGTGGAAACTCAGACTGTAATGGGGATGGGGTCATGGGTCCCCCACTCTTCCCCCAGGAATTGATGAGAAATACCTGGCTGTCTCCGTGAGTTTCAGCTGGGAACCATGGTGTTTTGAGCAGGTTGCAGGCTGCCTGGTTCTGCTTCTTAGTCAGTTCAGGATGTGCACAGGAGCCAGACCCAAGCCACTCAAAGAGCAATCACAGACTGCCCATGCCTGCCACCCCCCAGGGGGTCCAGGAGCAAGTAAAGAATGGACTCAAACTGCAGGACCAGCATGACTTGGAGCACTTGCTCACTCAGTGCAGGGTACATGCAGGGAGGGTCCCTTTTTGAACCGCAATGAGAGCAGTCCCCGGGGTTTTTGCATGAGGAATTCCTATCTGCCATGGTTGCATGGAGGGCAGAGACTCTGTGAAGAACTTTTTAATGGCTTTTGCACTATCTCCAGCTTTCTTACTGACTCCACTCAATTTTATGTTCTTCTTTGCTTCATTTTGCAATTTGTTGGATTGATTTTTTGTTGTTGTTGTTGTCCCTTGGTACTTTTATGATACCTTTCTTTTCCTGGTTACTAGCCATATTCCTGTCTTCTAGGTCTGATATTCTGTCCTTGCCTTCATTCAATCTGTTACATATACTTTCAGTGGAATTTTCAGTCTCCTGGGTGTATGTTTGTATCTGTTTCATTGATTCCATTTCTTGTCTTATAGGGGATAGTGACTTTTAGCATATCACTTTAAGATAGAAGAACTCTAATCTTAGTGCAAACCTCAAAATGTGTTTTGAGAAGCTTCCTGGAGGAGTTGTAAAAAGTTAACTTTGCAGTCCTGACTTACCCCTGGAATGCTTCTCCAAAGACAAAGAACACCCAGGCCTAGATAAGCACCTATGACCCTGTCTGGGTGCTTTCATCCCTTTCCTGGCCCTAGATAAACATTGTAACCATAAAGGAAATGTAGTTATCTAAGGGGGACATATAGAACAGGGTACAAAAAGTATAAATGATTGTGGTTGGGCTTAGACCAGAGCCTGACCTGGTTATGTGGCCCAAGGAAAATAACATGTGGTCAGGGCTACAGCATTCCAATCTGTTACCATGGAAACCAACAATGTGTATAAGTTGGGAATAAAGGCAGGTCCACACCCAATTCCCTGACTTGCAAGTCAGAGAAGAAGGGTGGCTAGCCTCGAATTAATAAACTCTGCTTGCTCTCAACAGAGTCCGTCAGTTTCTTGTGGAATACAACCCTATTTTTGTTGTTACATTCTACGTTGGTTATTCATGGTTTCAATCATTTTCCTAAGCTCCTCTATTGTTTTATCTGTGTCTGCTTTAATTTCCTTTATTTTGATTGTAATTTATTTTTGTACCTTACTGTTATGGTTTGTGTTTCAGTGTCCCCCAAAATCCACATGCAGTCATGGGGCAGACTTCTCGAGTTTATGACTGCCTGATGGTCCAATGTTGTAATTGTGAGTGTGAGTACCACACCTGCCCTGGGACAGATAGTTTGCATACAATGTAAGGGAGGGAAAGAGGCTTGCTCTTTCAGCTGTCACTCTTCTTTTTGCTCTTGTTGCTTTGCCATCTTCTGCCATGGTGAACGGTTGCCCTCTGCCATGTGCCACCCTACCTTGGAGCTGGCCTAGTATAGACTGAAACTTCCACAAACTTTGAGGTAAATAAACCTTTCCTTCCTAAATTTTGGGTGTTAGGCATTTTGTCTCAGCAATGAAAGAAAAGTAAGCAAGACACTTAGGTATTATTTTTTCTTAGGCCCCTTCCATTTGCTTTTTCACATCTACTGGTGTCATTTCAGATAATTCTTGTGGTTGGCTTCTGATTTCTTCTCTCTTTTTGTACTCTAACCTTGTCCTGGGTACGCTGTCCATTTGGAGTTGCATTTTGCTACATCATCTTGTCATTTTCTATTTTCTATTTTATTTTATTTTCAGTGTTGATGCTGGTAGATTTTATATGTTAGATTTACTCCTGATGTCAAGGCTTTTCTAGATGATGTCTGTTCCTCAGGGATGTTTTGTAGACATAGGGAATTCTTGTTTTTTCTGTCTAACCCAAGTACCTATCTTCCCAATACATTAAGAATGTGGTGTTGATATCTACTGGACTCAGGTCCTCTTCCTTTGGTCCTGGAGTATTTGATGGTTATGTCCCCTAACAATCTCAGTCTTATCATGCAGGTGAGAAAGACTAACAATAACAGGTACAGCATCCTGTTTAAAATAGTAGTTTCATTAACAGTACACTCAAGCATAGTATGGCTGCTGAACAATTCTGGTAAATATTAGGTTGGTATCTTTTTCTTTTTTTGGTATCAGGAATCTTTTTTGTTGGTATCAGTACCTTGGGCTTGGAATCTTTTTTGTTGGTATCAGTACCTATCAGTGGTATAAGGCAGGCACTTATACCACTGAACTATATCCCCAGCCCTAGGTTGGTATCTTTACCTACAGAAGCAAATTCTATACTTATATTACATAATCCATCTTATACCAGGAACTTGTATGCAGTAGTTTTCCAATTAGTAGAGTGATTTTTACCCTATTGTGTTGGGTTTTAAGGGAGTAGGGGCAGGATGGAGAGATGGATGAGGTTAAATATAGTAGGGCAAATTTAATGGGCATAAGATGATCATGCAAGTGTCATAAAACTGTAGGGTACAAGAGGGAGAGATTGGAAGAGTAAACCTGCAAATACTGAAATGAAAGAGAAAGGAGACAAGACAATGTTTATCCACATGAAAGTCTCATAAAATCAAGCAAGATAGTTGATGAAAAAGAGGAAGAGAAAGATTGAATAATACAAAAGGAAAGTTTAGAGATCTAAAATGTGAACAAGAGGGAAAAAATGGTAGAAATGAGAAGAAAAAAAATGGAAGGAAAAAATAGACAAAAAAAGGAAAAAAACCCAAGAAACAAGAATAACCACACATACAGAAAAAGAAAAAAAAAACACAACAAACATACAGAAAGAAAAATGGTGTAAAACAGAGACAGAAAAAAAGGGAAACAAACAGAAACAAAAATCAATAATAGAAAAAGGAATACAACAAAACAAAACACATTAACCCAGTGGATTACTAAGAGGAAACCCCATCAGACAGAAAAATAAAAGTAGTGAGAATGTCTGATCCCAGAAGGCGTACTCTAGCCAAAATTGAAGTTGGATTTGTGCTGTGTTTGGATTTGATCTTTATGTCTGGATTGGGGTATGGAATCAGTTGTTTTGTGCCTGCAGTTCTTCCTCACCATTTAAAAAAGAAAAGAGAGAAGAAAGGAAAGAAAATTTTAAAAAAATAGGGAAAAGAAAAGAAAAGAGGGGACAGCAGAAAAGAGGAGAGGAGAGGAGAGGAAAGTAGAGGAGAGGAGAGGAGAGGAAAGGAAAGGAAAGGAAAGGAAAGGAAAGGAAAGGAAAGGAAAGGAAAGGAAAGGAAAGGAAAGGAAAGGAAAGGATAGAAGTTGGACCTATGCAGCCACTTTTATTTCACGAGTCTTTTTCTCCAAGCATAAGGCTGGTTCACTCACCTTACTACCTGCTGCTCACATTTTTGTTGTTGCTTTGAACTTTTCTGTGCCAGTAGTCCCACCTACCCACCATGTGCTCTCTGTGTCACTGGCTGTCCTGCTGGTCTGCAGTTACTCAGTCAGTGGAGGGAGCAGGAACTGTCTCAGAACCCTTCCTGCCAGTTGACAGAACTCTGGGTCAATGACCTTAATTCTTATGTAAAACAGATGTAAAATGTACTTGAGCAGGCAAAGAAAAAACTTTGAGGTGAGAGTTTTCCACTATTTAGCAATTAAATAGAAATAAATGATGGCAAAAGTTTTCCATGAGGAATTTAAAAGACTTACTATTTCTTCAGTGGTAAAAAGTTTGTTAAAAATATTGACTGAAAAGCCACTTTAACATTAAACCCTTTTGATAATTATCATGGAATTATTCACTATGGAATTACTATAAAAATGATGAATGTTCATGGAGATCGATATGGTCAACATAATTTAAATGTATATTATACCTATCATCATATAACCATACATGTATATTTTTCATGTCTTTTTCCAATTTTTGTTTTTTAAAGTTTACTGAAAATAAAATTTCCTAACAAAATAGCAAGAGACTAACAATAGTTAATACACTGCATATCATTAACTTCAAAGTAGTTATTCAGAGTACAAGGCACCAACAGAAAAGAAACATGCATATTATCACAAAATATACTTCTCGATGAACTAAGTAATATTAATAGGACAGATGAAGTAAATTGGCATATATATATTAAAATAGTTTGAAAGAACAGAATAAGTAATTGGAAAAACTATCTGAAACTCTACTTCCTATTTATTGATCTTCCATTTTGCTTCTCAGGCCAGGGATTTAGCTCAGCAGCAAAGTTCCTGCCTGGCAAGTGCAAGTTTGTGAGGTCAATTCCTGGTACTGGAAGAAAAACAAAAAAACAAAACAAAACAAAACAAAAATATTGTCTAGCTTTTTATATTTGCATTCAATAATAAACTTTTAATTTATTGTAAATAATAGAAAAGTTGGAGGGAACTGCTAGATAATAGTATCCCAATGTTGACTTCTTGTAAAATATTACTTAAGTAAATCATAATATGTTTATTAGAATAGGACATTAAAACACTATATATAACCAAAATGTCAATTCTTAGCCATTAAATCTATTAAAGATTTATAGAAAGTCTGAATTGAAAATTCTCTTGCAAAGAGAGCTATGATTACCCATCACTTTCAGATTTCCTTGAAACATTGAACTCAGCACTCAATATCTTATGTAAATGTAGCATGATTAAACATCTAATATGGATCTTCTTGTCATAGTGTTTTCCTATTGCCAGTCATTCTATTATTGTTATATAATATGAAATTTAGTAGGAATATGACATAACTTATTCTTATTAAATTTTCATTACAAAGTCAGAATTGATAAATATGTATTTTTATGTGTATACTATGTGTCATGAATATACACTAAATTTAAAATATATAAGAATTTACTTGAAGCTTTTTATTAGGATGTGTATTCTAATATGTCAGTAATTCAAGGTATATGCTTTTATTAGATATGGAAAATGATAATTGTAATATATATTGTGATTTTTTAATTTCCCAGGGATCTAATGACATCTTACTGTAAGAAAGACTATTCTAGTTTTATTCTCATCATTTTATAAAAATACAACTTTCATTATTTTACAAACCTAAACTACTGCAATCAGTTGGTATTTTTTTCTAATTATCTAACAATTATTTAAGTTTATTCATGTTTATATGTCATTGTTTGGTACTTCTCAATTTCAGGAAGTTCAAGTTCAAATATATTCTTTAAGACATGAAACAGGTCAATGCTGACATAGCAATAGAAAAACGTTTTCTGGGAAAGCTGCTCACCTTTTGAAAGAAAAATGAAAACAAGGGCTTATTTTGTGGCTCATATAGTCACATAAAATGCTCTTGGCATATTTCAGAAAAGAAAATAACTCTGTCTTCTTTAAAACATCATATTCTTAGTCCAACACTTCCAAAATTCATGGCATTATTTAAGTCATATATAATTTTATATTAGCTCCACCACTACTGACATAACCTTGTGAATAACTGTTCACTCTCATATATAAACACTTCTCAGTGCTTTTATGATACACATTTACCATTTAAAATTTTTGCAACCCTTGCTCTCTGAAAATCTCTCCAAAATATACTAATTTACACTTGTGCTTTGAATGGAAGAAAAGTAAAATTAATACGGCATTCAGGTAATTAATATGGTAATATTTACATATCTAGAGTGGGGAGTGATGGTGAACCTTCTTTTATTCACCTTTGGTGTTTTGAGATAGTCTTCCATGTGGTTCAGACTGGCCTTGAACTCACTCACTACGTGGATCAGGCTGGCCTCAAATAACCAAAGGTCCTTCTGCCTCAGCCTCCTGAGTGTTAGGTTTGCACACATGTACCACTACTCCCAGCGCTAGACTGTTGAGTGATAGCACTACTAGTACTAGAATCCTTGTGGGGAATTGGAATAAATCTATATCATGGATTTCTTTTGTGAGTTCAGTCCCTAGTAATGTGTTTATACTGTGTGTGTATATATGTGTGTATGCACATGTATTTGCATATGTGTGTGTCACATATTTCTTCCTCATATAAGCAGAGTTTAGCAAATTTTATTTATTGCATAATGCAGTTAAAATGGTGCCTCAAGTAATTGAGAAATATGATGTATTTTAGTATTTCATAGACAAAGAGATTCATGAAATATGGTACATTCTAATCAAAAATGAAAATACCTATTTTGTCCTACTTTTTAGGAAATGTTGGAAAAGACCTCTTTAATCAATATTTCATGATATTAAAATATATTGCTATGTTTTAATAAAAATTGTTTTCAGAATTCCAACAATTTTATAGAGAAATGAAAAATATTATTTAAAAAAAGCAGAAATTTTAGCATCTGCTTGTCTTATATATGACTTCTCTTTGCTCAAAAGACAAACTCCTTGGCTTTGACCATTTTCCTTAACTTTTAAGAGCAGGTTAGCTCATATGTTGACTCCATATTCTAACATTAACTCTATTAATTTCATAAAGGTAAAATGTGATACATTCCTTGAACTATACAATTTCCTGAAAAAAAAAACCAGAAATAATATAGTAGATATAAATTTTACCTTACCCATGCATAATTATTAACATGTATTTGTCTATGACTGAATCTAAATAAATAAAATCGTCTAAATGAAACTATTATGTGGAAGAGTATTATAAAATAATGCTTTAGCTATATAAAAACAATTGTCTTTAAAAGTGACAGTAATCTTTAATACAATCTCATGTCTCGACCTTAAATTTCTGGTATTTTAGAATACAGCACCAACCAGCACTTTACATTTTTATTTCTATGGGGCTAAAAATATTTGTAAAATCTGACCTATCTACAATAGAAAATATGACAGCAAAATAAAATGAATTAAAATTTAAGTACTTTCATTAATAATTACTAACATTATGCTTTTGTAAATTATTTTATAATACAATAAATTAATAAATTAACCTATAAATGCTGTATTAAAATATATAAGCAATGTAAAATTCATTTTAAATTCAAAGAAAAGAATGCATGATCTCTTCTAATGAAGCCAGAAACAGTTACAAAGGAAATGACATTACAGAGGCATTTTTACCATAAAAAGTTACACCATATATAAACATGAAACAGAGTTAGATTTCTGAATCTTGTTCTGCTTTAGTAAGTGACCCATATGGAACAGAGAAAAGAGTGAAGACAATTTCTTTTACTTTCAGAAGTTAAATATCCAAACTACAAAGTTTTTGTCTCTTATTATGCTTTATTTTGATTTGATTTTCTTGTGCAATGAGTTATTGTCATCCTCAAAAACTTAATCTTTAAAAAGTACAAACAGTATTGTGATGAATAAGGTATTAGATGTAGACTATATATAATATGTCCCTTTATGCAATCTGACATCCTGTTGACCTAAAATGAAGTGAATTTCATTTTAGTCTAGAGAAAATAACAATATGAGTCTAGAGAAAATAACAATATGAGGAGTTTGAAAAGATCTCTAAAATGTATTATAGTGAGTTTAATTTATTAGTATATTAAACTAAAAAATGTAGTTCAGTCACATTTTCTTTAGGAAAGTGTATTTAGAAATAGACTTTTGGAGCTACTATAAACCTTGAAAATGAACACATAAAGAATAGTAATAATAATGGAGCAGTATAATTATCATTGTAGCACCATTTATTAATGGTTTTTTATTTTATTTTAAAGAGAAAAAACATAAAAAATATAACAAAAACAAAGACAAAAGCATAACAACACAAAAACTACAGAAACAATGCAGAATTTCAAAACAAGATGATAGGAAATCAACAATGGTTGTTGTATTACTTATGGTTGTCTTCAAAGTAGTTGCTCAGATTACCAGATACAGGTATGCAAGATTGAGCAAGCAACTAAACATTAACTGTTCCTTTCAATAAACCAATAGAATTAGGAGTACATTTATCTTAGCTATCTTGTGTGTATGTGTTTGTGTATATATGTATATATATATGTGTGTGTGTATATATATATATATGTATTTCTACTTCTTCCTTCTTTTCTTTCTTTTTGTCTTTTGCTCATCCCAGTTGTTCTTGCCTATTTAGCAGCTTCTCTCCCTTTCACAATATCTATTGTGCTTTTCAGTTTTATTTACTCTTGCATGTTCTTACAGTAGGGAGACAATGGGCTGTTTACATATGTGCATCTGATTTATTTCTCTTATGAATGTGGTCTCCAGTTGCACCCATTTACCTATAAAAACCTCGAGTTTATCGTTCTTTAGAGCTGAGTAAAATTCTCTTGTATAAAAATATCACATTTTTCTTATCCATTCCACAGTTAATGGGCATTTGGGTTGTTCCAAAATTTTGCTATGACAAATTGTACTGCTATAAACATGGGTGCACATATATCACTGTGGTATGATGTTTCTAATA